>NW_023661660.1:0-17216 GCF_015228065.2 Penaeus monodon | reverse complement strand
ATTATTATATCATTATTATTATTATTATTAGTAGTAGTAGTACTATTACTATTATACTAATTATAGCCATTATGCCAAAAAATATATTATAACTGTAATATAACAAGAATTATAATAATTATAAGTATTAATAATAATAATGCTAGTCGTGATAATATTGTATTAACATTATATTGTTATTATTATCATTATTATATTTGTTACTGGTAGTATAATTGCAAAATAAATCATTATAACAGTAATAATTACAGTAATAAAATACTAATTAAGATAATGAATAGTAAATAATTATTATAAAATCGTATTATGTTATATTATTGTTATACTATTATTATTGTTGTGGTTATTAGTATATTGCAAAAATCATATATTATAACTCAATAAATGCAATAATAAGATAAACAATTGCAATATGATGATAATAAATTGCAATAATGATGAAATGATGATGATAATGATGATAATGATGATAATGATGATGATAACGTAATAATGATGATAATCATGAAATGATGATGATAATAACAGGAATTGTGTGCATATATAATATAAAAGGGTAAAAGAAAAAAAATCCCAAAAGTCGAACAAGCGGAAAATCTAGCGAATATAGCTTTGAGAGTATCTCCAAAATGACGTTTTGTCGATTTCTTGATGATTTCGGCAATTATAGGGTAATAATGATAATAATTACCAGAATTGTATTAATCATGACAACAATGATGATAAAAGTGAGAATAAAGAGACTTTTGATGTCAACTTTGAATACTATCATTATATTATTATTATTATCTATTATTATTATTATTATTATTATTCTTATTATTATTATTATATTATTATTATTATCAGTAGTTATTATTAGTAGTAGTCGTCGTATAACTATTATCTTAATTATTAGCATATGCCAAAAAAGATATTAAAACTGTAATAATCACAATAATAATAATAATAAATAAGTATAATAATAATAATGCGATAGCTCGTTATAATATTGTATTAACATTATTTTGGTTATTATTCTCATTATTATATTTGTACGGTAGTATCATTGCAAAAAATAATATTATAACAGTAATAATTACAGTTAATAAACAATACTAATTAAGATAATGATATAAATAATTATTATAAAATTCGTCAGTAATTGTTATCATATTGTATTACTATTATTATTGTTGGGTTATAGTAGTATGCACAAAAATATATATTATAACTCCAATATTGCAATAATAATGTAACAATTGCAAAATGATATAATCATTGCATAATGATGAAATGATGATGAGATGATGATAATGATGATAATGAGATGATAACGATAATAATGATGATAATCATGGATAATGATGATGATAATAACAGGAATTGTGTCCATAATAATATAAAAAAGGTAAAGAAAACAAATCCCAAAGTCGACAACAAGCGCCAAAATCTAGCGAAATATAGCCTTTTGAGAGAACGCAAAATGACGTTTTTCGATTTCTTTGATGATTTCGGCAATTATAGGGTAATAATGATAATAAGTAACAAGAAATTGTAGTAATTCATGACAACAATGATGATTAAAAGTGAGAATAAAGAGAATTTTGAACTTTTGATATGATTATGATGTATTATTTATTATTATTATTACTATATTATTATATTATTATTAGATTATTATAGTATTATTATTATTATTATCATTAATTATTATTATTAGAGTAGTAGTAGTACTATTACTATTATCTTAATTATTAGCATTATGCAAAAATTATAGTATAACTGTAATAATAAAAACAATAATAATAATAATATAAGTATAATAATAATAATGCTAGTCGTTATAATTATTGTTATTAACATTATTATTGTTCTTATTATCATTATATTATTTGTACTGGAGTTCCATTGCAAAAATTAATTCTATAACAGTACTAATTACAGTTAATAAAACAAACTAATTAAGCTAAGATACAAATAATATTATAAAATCGTTATTAATTGTTAATTAGTATTGTTATTACTATATTATGTTGTGGTTCTTAGTATTATTGCAAAATATATATTATAAACTCCAATATTGCAATAATAATGGATAACAATGCAATAATGATGATAATAATTTGCAATAATGATGATAATGATGATGATAATGATGATAATGATGATAATGATGATGATAACGATAATAATTGATGATAATCCATGATAAATGATGATGATAATAACAGGAATGGTCCATATATAATATAAAAAGGTAAAAGAAAAAAAAATCCCAAAAGTCGGAAAAAGCGGCAAAATCTAGCGAAATATAGCCTTTTGAGAGTATACTCCAAAATGGACGTTTTTTCGATTCTTTGTGATTTCGGAAATAATTAGGGGTAATATGATAATAATTTACCAGAATTGTATTAATCATGACCAACAATGGATAAAAGGTTGAGAGAAAAGAGAATTGTTGATAACTTTTGAATAGTATTATTATTATGATTATTATTATTAATATTATGTATTATTATTATTATTATTATTATTATTATTATTATTATTATTATATATTATTATTATTATTATCATTATTATTATTATTATTAGTCGTAGTAGTACTAATACTATTATCTTAATTATTAGCATTATTGCCAAAAAATATATTATAAAACTGTAATAATAACATAATAATAATAATAATAAGTATAATAATAATAATGCTAGTTCGGTATTAATATTGTTATAACCATTATTAATTGTTATTATGATCATTATTTATTATTTTGTACTGGTAGTATAATTGCAAAATATTATTATAACAGCAATAATTACAGTAATAACAATACTAATGAAGATAAGGATATAAATAAATTATTATAAATCGATTATTGTTATTTTATATTGTTATACTATATTATTGTTGGGTTATTAGTATTATGCAAAAATATATATTATAAATCAATAATTGCAATAATAATGATAACAATTGCAATAATGATGATAATAATTGCAATAATGATGATAATGATGATGATAATGTTTGATATGATGATATGAATGATAACATAATAATGATGATAATCATGATAATGATGAATAAATACAGGAATTGTGTCAATATAATAATAAAAGGTAAATAAAAAAAATCCCAAAAGTCGAAAAAGCGTCAAATCTAGCGAAATATACCTTTTGAGAGTATACTCCAAAATGACTTTTTTCGATTTCTTTGATGATTTCGCAATTATTAGGGTAATAATGATAATAATTACCAGAATTGTATTAATCATGACAACAATTGATGATAAAAGTGAGAATAAAGAGATTTTGATAACTTTTGAATATATATATTATTATTATTATTAAATTATTATTATTATAATATTTTATTATATATATTATTTATTTAGTATTATTATTATTTTATATTTATTATTAGTAGTAGTAGTAGTACTTTTACTATTATCTTAATTATTAGTATTATCAAAAAAATATATTATAACTGTAATAATAACATTTAATAATAATAATAATATATATATAATAATGCATAGTCGTTATAATATTGTTATTAACATTATTATTGTTATTATTATCATTATATATTTGTACTGGTAGTATACTTGCAAAAATAAAATTATTATACAGTAATTAATTACAGTAATAACAATACTAATGAAGATAATGATATAAATAAACTTATTATAAAATCTTATTATTGTTTATTCATTGTTATTGACTATTATTATTGTTGTGGTTATGAAGTATTATTGCAAAAAAATATTATAACTCAATAATTGCAATAATAAGGATAACAATTGGCAATAATGATGATAATAATGCAATAAATGATGATAATGATGATGTAATGGATTGATAATGATGATGATGGATGATGAACGATAATAATGATGATAATCATGATTAATGATGATGATAATAACAGGAATTGTGTCCTATCTAATATAAAAAAGTAAAACGAAAAAAAAAATCCCAAAAGTCGAAAAAGCGGCAAAAATAAGCGAAATATAGCCTTGAGAGTATACTCCAAATGACGTTTTTTCGATTTCTTTGATGATTCGGCAATTATTAGGGTAATATGATAAATAATTACCAGAATTGTATAATCATGACAACAATGCGATAAAAGTGAGAATAAAGAGAATTTTGATAACTTTGACATATTATTATTATTATTATTATTATTATTATTATTATTAACTGTGAGTATAATTATGATAATGATATTGATTATTATTATTATTAATATTATTCTTATTAGTATCATTATTATATATTATTAGTAGTAGTAGTAGTACTATTGACTATTATCTTAATTATTAGCATTATTGCAAAAAAATATATAACTGTATAATAACAATGAAGAATAATAATAATAAGTATTAATATAATAATGCTAGTCGTTATAATATTGGTATTAACAGTATTATTTGTTATTATTATCATTATTATTATTTGTATGAGTAAATTGCAAAAATAATTATTATACAGTAATAATTACAGTAACAACAATACTAATAAGATAATGATATAAATAATTATTATAAAATCGTTATTATGTTATTATTATGTTATTACTATTATTATTTGGGGTTATAGTATTATTGCAAAAATATATATATACTCCAAATATGCAATAATTAAGATACACAATTGCAATAATGAGGAAATAATGTGCAATAATGATGATAATGATGATGAAAACGATGATAATGATGATTAAAACGATGATAATGATGATAATCATAATAATGATGATGAAATAACAGGAATTGTGTCCATATATAATATAAAAAGGTAAAAGAAAAAAATCCAAAAGGTCGAAAAAGCGGCAAAATCTAGCGAAATATAGCCTTGAGAGGTATACTCCAAAAATGACGTTTTTGCGATTTCTTTGATGATTTCGGCAATTATTAGGGTAATAATGATAATAATTACCAGAATTGTATTAATCATGGCAACAATGATGATAAAAGGAGAAAAGAGAATTTTGATAACCTTTTGAATATATTATCTTATTATTATTATTATATTATATTATTTTATTATTATTATATTATTATTATTTATTAATATTATTATTATGATCATTAGTAGTATATTAGTAGTAGTAGTAGTACATATATTATCTTAATGATTAGCATTATTGCCAAAAAATATTATTATAACTGTAATAAGAACAATAATAATAATAAAATAAGTATAATAATAATAATGCTAGTCGTTATAATATTGTTATTAATAATTATTGTTATTATTATCAGATTATTAGTTTGTACGGGTTAGTATAATTGCCAAAAATAATTATTAACAGTATAATTACAGTAATAACAATACTAATTAAGATAATGATATAAAATAATAATTATAAAATCGTTATATTGTTATTATTATGTTATTACTATTATATTGTTGTGGTTATTAGTATTATTGCAAAAATATATATTATAACTCCAATAATTGCAAAATAATGATAACAATTGCAATAAATGATGATAATAATTGCAATAATGATGATAATGATGATGATAATGGTGATAATGATTGATAATGATGATGATAACGATGATAATGATGATAATCATGATAATGATGATGATTAATAACAGGAATTGTGTCCATATATAATATAAAAAGTAAAAGAAAAAAATCCCAAAAATCGAAAAAGCGTCAAAATCTAGCGAAATATAGCCTTTGAGAGTATACTCCAAAATGACGTTTTTTCGACTTCTTTGATGATTCGGCAATTAGGGGTAATAATGATAATAAATACAGAATTGTATTAATCATGACAACAATGATGATAAGTGAGAATAAAGAGGAATTTTGATAACGTTGAAATTATTATTATTATATTAATTATTATTATTATTATTATTATTAAGTCATTAGTATTATTATTATTCTTCTTATTATTATTATTATTATATTATTATATCATTATATTATTATTAGTAGTAGTAGTAGTACTATTATATTATTCTTAATTATTAGCATATTGCCAAAAAAATATATTCTAAACTGTAATAATAACAATAATATAATAATAATAAGTATAATAATAATAATGCTAGTCGTTAAATATTGTTATTAACATTATTATTGTTTTAGAGCATATTATTATTTGTTACTGGTAGTATAATTGCAAAAAAAATTATTATAACGTAATAATACAGTAATAACAATACTAATTAGATAATGATATAAATAATTATTATTAACTCGTTATTATTGTTATTATTATTGTGATTAATATTGATTATTGTTGTGGTTATTAGTATTATTGCAAAAATATATATTATAACCAAATAATTGCAATAATAATATAACAATGCAATAATGATGAAATAATTGCAATAATGATGATAATGATGATGTATATGATGATAATGTGATACTGATGATGATAAACTATATAAAGATTGATAATCATGATATGATGATGATAATAACAGGAATTGGGTCCATATATAATATAAAAAAGGTAACAAGAAAAAAAATCCCAAAGTCGAAAAAAGCGGCAAAATCTAGCGAAAAATAGCCTTTTGAGAGTATACTCCAAATGACGTTTTTCGATTATTTTTGATGATTCGCAAATTATTAGGGAAATAATGATAATAATACCAGAATGTATAATCATGACAACAATGGAGATAAAAGTGAGAATAAAGAGAATTTTGATAAACTTGAATATTTATTATTATATTATTATTATGATATGAGTATTATTATTATTATTAGTATATTATTATTATTATTATGATTTATTATTATTATCAATTATTATTATTAGTTAGTAGTAGTAGTACATTACTATTATCTTAATATTAGCAATTATGCCAAAAATATATTATTAACGTAATAATAACAATAATATATAATACTAATAAGTATAATAATAAAATGCTAGTCGTTATATATTGTTATAACATTATTATGGTTATTATATCAGTATTATTATTGTACTGGTAGTATAATGCAAAATAATATTCTAAACAGTAATAATTACAGTAATAACAATTACTAATAAGATAATGGATATAAATAATTATTAGAAATCGTTATTATTGTTATGATTATTGTTATTTACTATTATTATTGTGTGTTTTATTAGTATTATTGCAAAAATATATATTATAACTCCAATATTGCAATATAATGATAACAATTGCACTAATGATGATAATAATTGCAATAAGATGAGAATGATGTGATTACTGATGATAATTGATGATTAAGAGATGATAACGATGATAATGATGATAATGAGATAATGATGATGATAACGATGATAATGATGCTAACATTGAAAGGATGATGATAAAACAGGAAATTTTGTCCATATATTAATATAAAAAAAGGTAAAAGAAAAAAAATCCCAAAAGTCGAAAAAGCGGCAAAATCTAGCGAAAATAGCCTTTTGAGAGTATACTCCAAAAATGACGTTTTTTCGGATTTCTTGGTGATTTCGAATTATTAGGGTAATAATGTAATAATTCCAGAATTGTATTAATCATGACACAATGATGATAAAAGTGAGTATAAAGAGGAGTTTGATAACTTTTGAATATTTATTATATTATTAACTATTATTATTAGGATTATTATTCATTATAAGTATGATTAATTATTATTATTTTTATTATTATTATCATTATGAGGATATTAGTAGTAGTCGTAGTACTATTACTATTATCTAATTATTAGCATATTGCCAAAAAATATATTTTATAACTGTAATAATAACAATATAATAATATTAATAAGTATAATAATAATAATGCTAGTCGGTATAATATTGTTATTAACATTATTAGTGGGTTTATATTATCATTATTATTATTTGTACGGGTATATAATTGCAAAAATAATTATTTATAACAGTAATAATACAGTAATAACATACTAATTAAAGATAATGATATAAATAAATTATTATAAATCGTATTATTGTTATTATTATTGTGATTACTATTATTATTGTGTGGTTATTAGTTATTATTGCAAAAATATATATTATAACTCAATAATGCAATAATAATGATAACAATTGCAATAATGATGATAATAATTGCAATAATGAGATAATGATGGAGAAATCATGATGATGATGATGATGATGATGATAACGATGATAATGATGATAATCATGATAATGATGATGATAATAACAGGATTGTGTCCATAATAATATAAAAAAGGTAAAAGAAAAAAATCCCAAAAGTCGAAAAAGCGGCAAAAATCTAGCGAAATATAGCCGTTGAGGAGTATACTACCAAAATTGACGTTTTTTCGATTTCTTTGAGTGATTTCGGAAATTATTAGGGTAATAATGATATTAATTACAGAATTGATTAATCATGACAACAATGATGATAAAAGTGGAATAAAGAGAATTTTGATAACTTTTGAATAGTATTATATTATTTTATTATTATTATTATTATTATTATTATTATTATATTCATTATTATTGATTAGTATTATTATTATTATTTATTATCAAAATTTTTTATTATTATTATAGTAGTAGTAGTAGTAAGCTTAATATTATCTTAATTATTTTTATGCCATTATTGCAAAAAAATATATTATAAACGGTAATAATACACAATAATAATAATAAGAATACAGTCTAATAATAATAATGCTAGTCGGTTAGAATATTGTTATTAACATATTATTGTTATTATTATCATTATATTATTGTACTGGTAGTTAATGCAAAAATAACTTATTCTAACAGTAATAAGTACAGTAATAACAATACTAATTAAGATAATGATATTAAATACTTATTATAAAACTCGTTTTTATTGTTATTATTATGTTCTACGAGTATTATGTTGTGGTTATTAGTATTATGCAAAACTATATAATTATAACTCCAATAATTGCAATAAAATGATAACAATTGCAATATGATGATAATAATTGCAATAATGATGATTAATGATGATGATAATGCTGATAATGATGATAAATGATGGATGATAACGATAATAATGATGGATAATCATGATAATGATGATGATAATAACAGGAATTGTTGTCCATATCATAATATAAAAAGGTAAAAGAAAAAAAAAGCCCAAAAGTCGAAAAAAGCGGCAAATCTAGCGAAATATAGCCTTTTGAGAGTATATCCAAAAATGACGTTTTTTCGATTTCTTTGATGATTTCGGCAATTATTAGGGTAATAATGATAATAATTTTACCCAGAATTGTATAATCAGACAACAATGATGATAAAGGGAGATAAAGAGATTTGAAACTTTGAAATATTATTATTATTATTATTATTATTATTATTATGTTATTATGATTATTATATTATTATATTATTATTATTTTATATTATTATTATTATCAGTTATATTATATTAGTAGTAGTAGTAGTACTATTACTGTTATCTTAATTATTATCATTATGCCAAAAAATATATTATAACTGTCATAATAACAATAATAAAATAATATATAAGTTAATAAATAATTTTCTAAATGAATTTTATTATTTAATTTTAGTTTTTTCTTACTTTTTATTTTAACAATAATTTTTTTTTTTTAAAAGATTTTTAAAAATTATTTTTTTTTTTTTTAAATTTAAAATTTATTGGGTATTAATATTAAAAAATTTTTTTTTTCTTATACATGAGACCTTTTTAATTTTCAATTTTTTAAATCAAATTTATTTTTATAGCTTTTAATAATTTTTTTTCAATTGTAATGATAGTCGTTAAATATGTATTAAAATTATTATTGTATTATTATCATTATATTATTTGTATGATAGTTATAATTGCAAAAATAATTATTATAACCGTAATAATTACAGTAATAACAATACTAATCAGATAATGATATAAAATAAATTATTGATAAAATCGTTATATTGTATTATTATTGTGTATACTATTATTATGTTGTGGTTATAGTATTATGCAAAAAATATCATATTATAACTCCAATAATGGCAATAATAATGCTAACAATTGCAAATAATGCTGATAATAATTGCAATAATGATGAGAATGATTGATGATAATGATGATAATGATGATAATGATGATGATAACGGAAAATATGATGATAATCATGTTAATTAATGATGATTGATAATAACAGGAAATTGGGCCATTATAATATAAAACAGGTAAAAGAAAAAAAATCCCAAAAGTCGAAAAAGCGGCAAAATCTAGGCGAAATATAGCCTTTTGAGAGGTATACTCCAAAATGACGTTTTTCGATTTCTTTGATGATTTGGGCAATGATTAGGGTAATAATGAAATAATTACCAGAATTGTATTAATATGACAACAATGATGATAAAAGTGAGAATAAAGAGAATTTTGATAACTTTTGGAATATTATTTATTATTATTATTATTATTATTATTATTATTATTATTAGTATTATTATATTATTATTATTATCATTATATTATTATAGTAGTATAGTATACTATTACTATTATTCCTAATTATAGCATTATTGCCAAAAAAATATTTATAACTGTAATAATAACAATAATAATAATAATAATAAGTATAATAATAATAATTGTAGTCGTAATAATATTGTATTAAACATCAAATATTAGTGTTTGTATTATTATCATATTATTATTGTACTGGTTAGTATAATTGCAAAAATAATTATTATAACAGTAATAATTACAGTAATAACCAATCTAATTAAGATAATGATATAAATAATTATTATAAAATCGGTATATTGTATATTATTGTTATTACTATATTATTGTTGTGTTTAATTGAGTATTATTGCAAAAATATATATATAACTCCAATAATTGCAATAATAAATGATAAACAATTGCCAATAAGATGATAATAATTGCAATAATGTTGTTATTGATGATGATAATGATGATAATGATGATAATGATGATGATACGATGATAATGATGATAAATTCCAAATGGAATTAAAAAATGATGGATGATAATAAACAGGAATGTGTCAAGATAGAATATAAAAAAGGTTAAAAGGAAAACTCCCAAACGTCGAAAAAGCGGCAAAATCTACGAAATATAGCCTGTTGAGGTATACTCCAAAATGACGTTTCTTTCGATTTCTTTGATGATTTCGGCATTATTAGGGTAATATGATAATAATACCAGGAATTGTATTAATCTATGACAAAAATGATGATAAAGTGAGAATAAGAGATTTTGAAATTGTTTGAAATATTATCTATTATTATTATATTATTATTATTATTATTATTATTATCATTTGATATTAATTATTATTATTATTATTATTATTATTATTATTATCATTATATTCTAGTAGTAGTAGTAGTAGTACGATACTATATCTAATTATTAGCAGTATGTCCAAAAATATATTATAACTGTAATAATAACAATAATAATAACAACATTAATAATAAATATAATAATAATAATGCTAGTCGTTATAAGATTGTTATAAACATTAATATTGTTATATTATCAGTATTATTATGTACTGGTAGTATAATGGCAAAAAAAATATTAACAGTAATAATTACAGTAAAACAATACTAATTAGATAATGAATAAATAATTATTATTAAAATCGTTATTATTGTCGATTTATTGTTATACTATATTATTGTTGTGTATAGTATTATGCAAAAAATAATTATTATAACTCCCAATAATGCAATAATAATGATAACAATTGCAAAATGATGATAATAATGCAATAATGATGATAATGATGATGATAATGGTGATAAGATGATAATGATGATGAACCCGATGATAATGATGATAATCATGATAATGATGATGAGAATAACAGGAAATTGTGTCATATATAATATAAAAAAGGTACAAAGAAAAAAAATCCCAAAGTCGAAAAAAGCCCCCCCCGCAAAATCTAGCGAAAATATAGCTTTTGAGAGTATATCTATAAATGACTTTTTTCGATTTTCTTTGATGATTTCGGCAATTATTAGGTAATTATGATAATAGTACCAGAATGTATTAATCATGACAAACAATTATGATAAAAGTGAGAATAAAGGAATTTTGATAACTTTGATATTATATTATTATTTTATTATTATATTATTATTATTATTATTCGTATTAGTATTATTATTATATTTTATTCTTAGTCTTATTATTATCATATTATCGTGTAGTAGTAGTAGTAGTACTATTACATTATCTTAATTATTAGCATTATTGCCAAAAAATATATTATAAACTGTAATAATAACACTAAATAATAATAATAATGCCTAGCGTTATAATATGTTATGAAACATTATTAGTTATTATTATCATTATTATTATTTGACTGGGTAGTTTTTAATTTGCAAAATAATATTATAAAGTAATTAATTACAAGTAATAACAATACTAATTAGATAATGATATAAATAATATTATAAACGTTATTATTGTTATTATTATGGTTATGTACTATTTATTATGGTGTGGGTATAGTATTATTGCAAAAAGTATATATTATAACTCCAATATTGCAATAATAATGATAACAATTTGCAATAATGATGATAATAATTGCAATAATGATGATAATGATGATGATAATGATGATAATGATGATAATGATGATGAATAACGATAATAATGATGCTAATCATGGATAATGATGATGATAATAACAGGAATGTGTCCATATATAATATAAAAAAGGTAAAAAGAAAAAAAATCCCAAAGTCGAAAAAGCCGGCAAAATCTAGCCGGAAAATATAGCTTGAGAGTTACTCCAAAGACGTTTTTTTCGATTTCTTTGATGATCGCAATTATTAGGGGTAATAATGATAAATAATTACCAGAATGTATTAAATCATGACAACAATGATGATAAAAGTGAGAATAAGAGAATTTTGATAAAATTTTGAATATTATTAATTATTATTATTCTATTATTATTATGATTATTATTATTATCATTATTATTATTATTATTATTATTATTACTATTATCATTATTATTATTATTAGTAGTAGTATAGTACTATTACTATTATCTTAATTTTCATTGCATTATTTTGCCCAAAAAATATATTATAAACTGTAATAATAACAATAATAAAATAATACTAAGTATAATAATAATAATGCTAGTCTTATAATATTGTTATTAACATATTATTGTATATCATCATTATTATTATTTGTACTGGAAGTATTTTACATTTCACAAAATAATTATTTTATAACAGTAATAATTACATGAATAACAATACTAATTAAGAAATGATATAAATAATTATTATAAAAGCGTGATTAATTGTTATTATTATTGTTATTTACTATTATTATGTTGTGGTTATTAGTATATTGCAAAAATATATATTAAAACGCCATAATTGCAATAATAATGATAACAATGGCATAATGATGAAATAAATAATTGGCAAAATAGATGATAATGATGATGATAATGATGATAATGATGATAATGATGATGATAACGATGATAATGATGATAATCATGATAATGATGATGATAATACCAGGAATGTGTCCATACATAATATAAAAAAAGGTAAAAGAAAAAAAATCCCAAAAGTCGAAAAAGCGGCAAAAATCTAGCGAAAATAGCCTTTTGGAGTATACTTCCCAAAATGACGTTTTCGATTTCTTGGATGATTTCGGCAATTATTAGGGTTAATAATGATAATAATACCAGAAGTGTATTAATTCATGGACAACAATGATGATAAAAGTGAGAATAAAGAGAATTTTGAAACTTTTGAACTATATTATTATTATTATTATTATTATTATTATTATTATTGATATTTATTATATTATTATATTATTTATTATTATTATTATTATATACATTATGTATTAGTAGTAGTAGTAGTAGTAGTAACTATTTACTATTATCTTAAATTCAGCATTATGCCAAAAAATATATATAACGGTAATAATAACCACTAAGAATAATAAGTAATAAGTATAATATTAATAATGCTAGTCGTTAAAGATTGTATTAAACATATTATGGTATTATTATCATTATTTATTGTACGGTAGTATAAATTGCAAAAATAATTAGTATAACAGTAATAATTACAGTAATAACAATACTAATTAGATAATGAATAAATAATTATTATAAAATCGTTATTATGTTATTATTATGTTATTACTATGATTATTGTGTGGTTAGAGTATATTGCAAAAAATATTATATATAACTACAATAATTGCAATATAATGCTAAACAATTGGCAATAATGATGATAATAAATGCACTAATGATGATAATGATGATGCTAATGGTTGATAAGCATGGATAATGATGATGATAACGATGATAATGATGATAATAATGATAATGATGATGATAATAAACAGAAATTGTGTGTCCATTATAGATATAAAAAAGGTAAAAGAAAAAAAAAATCCCAAAAGTCGAAAAAGCGGCAAATCTAGCGAAATATAGCCTTTGAAGAGTATAACTCCAAATGACGTTTTTTCGATTTCTTGATGATTTCGGAATTATTAGGGTAATAATGATAATAATACCAGGAATTGGATAATCATGACAACAATGATGCTTAAAAGGAGAATAAAGAGAATTTGATAACTTTTGAATATATTATATTATTATTATTAGAATTATTCTTTGTATTTTTATTATTCTTATTATTATTCTTATTATTATTATTATATTCTCAGTATATTATTATTAGTAGAGAGTAGTACTATTAAGTATCTTAAATGATTAGCATTATGCCAAAAAATATATATAACTGTAATAATAATAATTAAAATAATAATAAGTATAATAATAATACTGCAGTCGTTATAAATTGTTATTAACATATTATTGTCGTATATCATTATTATTAATTTTATGGTAGTATAATGCAAAAATAATTAGTAAATAGTAATAATTACAGTAATAACAATACTAAATTAAGGATAATGATATAAATGATTATTATAAAATCGCTATTATTGTTATTATTATTGTTATTACTATTATTACTGTTGGGTTATTAGTATCATTGCAAAAATATAGATTATAACTCCAAAATTGCAATAATAATGATAACAATTGCAATAATGATGATAATAATGCAATAATGGATGATAAGAGATGATAATGATAGATAATGATGATGATACACGATAATAATGATGATAATCATGATATGATGATGATAAAACAGAATTGTGCATATATAATATAAAAAAAGTAAATAAAAGAAAAAAATCCAAAAGTCGAAAAAGCGGCAAAATCTAGCGAAATATAGCCTTTGAGAGTATACTCCACAATGACGTTTTTTCGATTCTTGAGATTTCGGCAATTATTAGGGTAATATATAATAATTACCAGATTGTATTAATCATGACAACAATGATGATAAAAGTGGAATAAAGGAATTTTGGATAACTTTGAATAGTATTATCTATGATTTATTATTATTATTATATTATAATATTATTATTATGAGTATAATATTATATTATGATTATGTATTATCATTAGGATTATTATATTAGTAGTCGTAGTACTATTACTATTATCTTAATATTAGCAGTAATTGCCAAAAAATATATTATAACTGAATAATAAACATAATTATATAATAATAATAATAGTATAATAATACAATGCTAGTCGTATAATATGTTATTAACATGATTATGGGATATTATCATTTATTATTATTTGTACTGGTAGTATAATTGCAAAAAATAAGGTATATAACAGTAATAAATCTACAGTAATACAATAATAATAAAGAAATGATATACAATAATTATTATAAAATCGTGAGTATTGTTATATTATTGTTATTTTACTAGTATTATTGTTGTGGTTATAGTATTATTGCAAAAATATATATTATAACTCAATAATGCAATAATAATGATAACAATTCGCAATAATGTGATAATATTGCAAATAATGATGATTAATGATGATGATAATGTGATAATGATGTAATGTGATGATAACGAGATAATTGATGATAATCCTGCTAATGATGATGATGAATAACAGGAATGTTTCCATATATAATATAAAAAAGGTAAAAAGAAAAAAAATCCCAAAAGTCGAAAAAGCGCAAAAATCTAAGTGCCCCCCGAAATATAGCCTTTGAGAGATACTCCACAATGACAGTTTTTTCGATTTCTTTGATGATTCGGCAATTATTAGGTTAATAATGATAATAATTACCATAATTGTATTAATCATGACAACAATGATTATAAAAGTGATAATAAAGAGAATTTTGATAACTTTTGAATATATTATTATTATATTATTATTATTATTATATATTATTATTATTATTATTATATTATATTATTATTATTATTAGTAGTAGTAGTAGTACTATTATATATCTTAATTATTAGCATTATTGCCAAAAAATAATATTATAAACTGTAATAATAACAATAATAATAATAATAATAAGTATAATAATAATAATGCTAGTCGTTTATAATATTGTTATTAACATTATTTGTTATTATTATCATTATTATTATTTGTACTGGTAGTATAATTGCAAAAAAATATTATAAACAGTAATAATTACAGTAATAACAATATAATTAAGATAATGATATAAATAATTATTATAAAATCGTTATTATTGTTATATTATTGTTATTACTATTATTATTTGTTGTGGTTATTAGTATTATTGCAAAAGATATATATTATAACTCCAATAATTGCAATAATAATGATAACAATTGCAATAATGATAATAATTGCAATAATGATGATAATGATGATGATAATGATGATAATGATGATAATGATGATGATAACGATAATAATGATGATAATCATGATAATGATGATGATAATAACAGAATGTGTCCATATATAATATAAAAAAGGTAAAAGAAAAAAATTCCCAAAAGTCGTAAAAAGCGGCAAAATCTAGCGAAATATAGCCTTTTGAGAGTATACTCCAAAATGACGTTTTTTCGATTTCTTTGATGATTTCGGCAATTATTAGGGTAATAATGATAATAATTACCAGAATTGTATAATCATGACAACAATTATGATAAAATTTAGAATAAAGATAATTTTGATAACTTTTGAATATAATTATTATTGATTATTATTATTATTATTATTATTATTATTTTTATAATATTAATTATTCATAATTATTATTAATTAAATTATTAGTTATAGTAGTACCAATACTTTATCTTAATATTAGCATTTTTGGGAAAAAT
>NW_023661659.1:0-17223 GCF_015228065.2 Penaeus monodon | reverse complement strand
TAAAAAAAAAAAAAAAAAAAAAGGAAGAAAAATTATGGGGGGAAAAATAAAACAAAAAAAAAAAAAGGGGGGACCCTTTACCATTTTAATTTTAAAAAAAAAAAAAAAAAAAAAAATAAGGAAAAAAAATAAAAAAAAGGGAAAAAAAAAAAAAAAAACAAAAAAAAAAAAAAAGGGGGCCCCGGGACGGGGAAAAACTTTTAATTTTTTTAAAAAAAAAAAAAAATTTTTCCCCCCCATATTGAAACGGGGGGGAAACGAATAAAAAAAAAAAAAAAAAAACCCTTCCTCAAAAAAAAAAATTTTTTTGGGGGAAAAATTTAAAATAGCATTCCAAGAACTCCCCATTTTTTTTATTTTTTAAAAAAATACCCCCAAAAAAAAAAACCCCTTTTTTTTTTCCGCAGGGGAAAAACCCCAAAAACCCCTTTTTTTTAAAAAAGGGTTTTTTTTTAGGGGTCGTGGGGGGAAAAATTAAAGGAGAAAAAATTTTCTTGTTTGTTTTGGGGGGGGGGGGAAACTGCAAAAAATGAAAAAACCCCTTTTGTTATTAAAAAAAAAAAAAAAAAAATTTTGGGAAAAAAACATTTTAAAAAAAAAAAAAAAAAAAAACCCGGGGGGGCAAAAAAACTCCAAAAGGGGGGCCGTAAAAAAAAAAAAAAGGGGGGGGGGGGAAGCTAAGGGGGGGGACTTTTCAAAATTTGCCCCTTTAGCCCAATGGGGAAAACCGCTCAGGGGGAATTTTTACTAAAAAAAAAACCCCCCCAAAATAAATTTTAAATTCTTTTGTATTTTTTTTTTAAATTTTTTTTTTTTTTAAAAAAAAAAAAACCCCAAAAAAAAAAAAAAAAAAAAAAAATTTTCCCCCCCTTTGTTGTTTTTTTTTTTTTAAAAAAAAAAAAGGGGTTTTTCCCCATTTAATAAAAAAGGGGAGTCCCAAAATTTTTTTTTTTTTTTTTTTTCTTTTTCAGTAGGGATTTTAAAAATGGGAAAGGGGGGAAAAATTTTTTTCCCTTTTTTTAAATTTACCTTTTGGGTGGTGGGGGTTTTGGGGGGGTTGTGGTTGGGGTTGTTTGGTTGGGGTGGTGTTGTGGTTGGTTTTTTTGGGGGGGTTTTGGGTTTGTTGTTTGTGTTTGGGGGGTTTTTTGGTGTTGGGGTTTGGTGGGTGGGTTTGTGTTGTGGTTTTTTTTATTATTCCCCAATTTTTTTTTTAGTGCTTGGGGGAAAAAAAAAAAAAAAAAAAATTTTTTTCGGTTTTTTTTTTAAAAAAAAAAAAAAAAAAAAAACAAAAAAAACAAAAAGATAATTTTTTTTTTCCCCCCGATTTTTTTTAAAATTTTGGGGGGGGACTTTTACTGTGGGCAGCTAAACATTTTTAAAAAAGGGCCCGGGGGGAAAAAATTTTTATTTAGGGGAAAAAAAGGGGGGAGTAAAATTAAAATAGGGGGGGGGCTTTAACTTTTTCCCTTCCCCTTAGAAATTTTGGGTGGGCGGTGGGGGCCCCAAAAAACCCCCCCCAACCTTTTAAAAAAACCCCATTTCCAAAATTCGTTTAACCCTCTTTTTAAAAAAAAAAAAATTTAAACTTGAATGTTTTTTTAAAAAAAAATGGGGTTTTTTTAAAAAAAAAGGCCCACATGGGTGGGTAAAAAAAAATTGTTATTATGTTTAATTTTTTTTTAAAATTTATAATAAATATTTAATAATTTTATTTTTAATTAATAATATATTATATTAATATTTTTTTAATTAAATTTAATATTATTTAAATTAAATTTTTTATATAATTAAATTTTGGGTGGTTTTGGGTGTTTTTTGGGGGGGGGGTTGTTTTTGGGGGTTTTTTTGTTTGTTTTTAAAAAAAGTTTTTAAAAATCTGATTAAAAAAAAAAATTGTAACCCCCTTTTATTCGGGGAAAAAATTGGGGAAAAAATTTTTTTTTTTTTCTTTTTTTTTTTCTAGTTGGTAACCCCCAGGTAATGGGAATCTTAAAACTCTTTTAAATTTTTTTACGGCCCCCCCCCAGGGCGGGTTTTTTAAAAAAAAAAAAAAAAAAAGGGGGGGGGGGTTTTGGGGACGTTTTTAAAAACTTTTTTTTTCCACTTTTGATTTTTATTTTTCTGGGGGTATTTTAAAAAAAAAAAAAAAAAGGGGGAAAAAAAATTTTTTTTCCCGTGGATCCCCAATTTTTTTTTTTTTTTTTTTTTTTTTTTTTTTTTTTTTTTTTTTAACCCCAAACGGGGAAATTTTTTTGGGGGAAAAACCCCAAAAAAAAAAAATATGCAACCGGGAATTTTGGGATTTTTTTTTTTTAAAAAAAAATCCGGGGGAGTTGGATTCAGTTCAAAAAAAAAAAAAGTTTTTTTGGGGTTTTTTTTTTTTATTTATTTTTTGGGGGGGGATTTGCAGGGGGGGAGGGAATTGGGGTTGGGAAAAAATTAAAAAAAACGGTTTTGGTTGATTTTTTTTTTTTTTTTAAAAAAAAATTTTTTGAAAAGTGGTGTTTTTTTTTTTGGGGGTTTGGGGTTTTTTTTCCATTTCACCCCCAATAAACAAAAAAAACATCTAAAAATTTTTTTTTTTTTTAAATGCCAAAATGGGGAAAATAAAACTTGGTTAAAAATTAAAAAAAAACATGATTTTTTCCATTTAAATTTTAAAAAAAAAATTTTTCCCCTTTAAAAAAAATTTTTTTTAAACTTATTTTTTCCCCTCTTTTTACTTTTTTTTTTTTTTGTGGGGGGGGGGGGGGGGGGCCCTTTTTTAAATCAATTTTTTCAAAAAAAAAAACCGCAGAAAAAAAAAAAAAAAGGGCCAAAAAAATCGAACCTTTTCCCTTTTTAAAGGGTGTAAAAGAAAAAAAAGGGGAATCAAAAAAAAAAAAAAAAAAAAAAAAAAAATTTTTTTTTTTCCTTTTTTTTTTTTTAACTTTTTTTTTGGGGAATTCCCCCGTTTTGTTTTTGGGTTTTTTTTTTTTGGGGGTTTTTCGGGGGGACCCCTTTTCCCCTAAAAAAATTTTTTGGGGTTGGGCGTTCCCTAAATCCAAAACCCAAAAATAAAAAAAAACCAAAGTTTAAAAAAAAAAAAAAAGGGGGCCTTTTTAAAGTTTTTTTTTTCCAATCCCCAAAATAACCCCATTTTTTTTTTTTTACAGCAGCCCTGTAAAAGCTCGAAAAAAGGGGATTTTGGGTTTTTCCTCAAAAATCAGGGCCAAACAACCGGGGGTTGGGGGCCCCCTTTCGTTTTTCCGCTCAAAAAAAAAAACTTTTTAAAATCGGGGGAAAAAAAAAGCCGGGGTTTTTTTTCAAAACCTCCTTTTTCAAAAATAATTTTTTTTTTTTTTTTGGGGGGAAAAAAAACATTTTGTAAATTTTTTTTTTTTTTTTTTTTTTTTTCGGGGGGGACAAAATTTCTCGGGGAACTTTTTTTTTAGGGGGGGGGTTTTGGAAAACGTCTTTAAATTTCGGGGGAAAAAATTTTTTTTTTTAAAGGGGAAAAACTAATTATTAAAAAACCCCCCCCATTGAAATAATTTTTTTTTAGGGGGGTTTTAGCGCAATTTTTTTTTTTTTTTTTTAAAAAAACCCAAAAAAAAAGGGGGGGTTTTTTAAATAATTTTTTTAAATTTTTAAAAAAACCCCCCCAAGTTTTCGGGACTGCTTAAAAAAATAATTAAAATTTTTTTGTTTCCCTATGTAAATTACATTCCCCCAATAAGACTCCAAATGGGGTTTAAAAAAAAATTTAAAATTTTTAACCAAAAAAACAAAAAAGCAAGGGACAATCAAAAAAAAAAAAAAGGGGGAATTTTTTTTAAACAGAAAGCTTTTCCCCGAAAAAAAAAAGGGAAAAAAAAAAAAAAAAAAAAAACCAAAAAAAAAAAATTTAAAAAAATTTTAAGGCTTTTGGGAAATGAAAAAACCCAAAAAAAAAAAAAAAAAAACCCCATGGAAAACGGGGCGGGAAATTTTAAAAAAAAAAAAAACCTGGCCGTTTTTTCGGAGGATTTGGGGAGTTCTGGCCCAAAATTTTCCTTTTTCCCAAAAAAATTTTTAAACTTTACACTTGCTTTTTCCAAAAAAAAAAAAAACTTTTTTTTTATGACCCAAGTTTTCACTTTGGGGAAAAAATTTGGGGGGGAAACTGTAGTTTTTACGCCATTTTTTAAAGGGGGGGAAAGGGGGAGGGAAAAAAAAAAAAAAAATTTTTTTCCCCAACCAAAAAAATGGCTTTTAAAAAAAAAATAAAAAGCCCCAAAAACCCCGGGGTTTTTTTTTTTTGGGGGCCCCCCCACAAGAACAAAAAAAAAACCAGGGTGGTGGTTAATTTTTTTTTTTAAAAAAATTTGTTTTTTAATTTATTTTTATTTTTTAAATTTTAAAATATTATATATTAAAATTAATTTTTAAAAATTAAATTTTTAATAAAATTTAATATAATATATAAAAATTTTTTATTTTTTAAAAAAATTTTTATTATCTATGTTTTTTTTATATTTTTTTCAATTAAATTTCAAAATTTTTTTTAATTTTTTTATTTTTAAAAAATTTAAAAATTTTAAAAAATTTTTTTTTTAATTTTTAAAATTTTTTTTTTTTTTTTTTTATTTTTATCCCCATTTTTTTACGCCCCAGCAAAAAAAAAAAACAAAAAAAAAATTTTACTTTTCTTACCCCTTTTAAAAAAAAAAAAACGTTTTTAAAACTCCCCAAACCATTTTCAATAAAAAAAAAAAAAAATTTAAAAGGGTTTTGCTTAAAAAAAAACTCAAAAAATTTCCCAGGACTCCACAATGGGGGGGGCCCGGCCTTTTTCACCCCCGGGGAAAAAAAAAAAAAAAAAAATTGCCGCAAAAAAAAAAAAAAAAAAAAAAAAAAAAAAAAAAAAAAAAAAAAAAAAAAAAAAAACTTTGGCGGGGGGGGAAACCGAAAAATCCCGGGGGGGGGGCTTTAAAAAAAACGAGCCAGTGGGACATTGGGGTTTTGGGGGGGACGTGGGCCCGGAGTTTGGGGGAACCCCCCCACAGATGTTGGGGTTAAAAAAAAAAAAATTACACCCAAAAAATCAAAAAAATCGTTAAACTGATAACCCCACGGGGGGGAAAAAAAAACCCGCTGGGGGGGGGGGGGGGAAAAAAAAAGGGAAAAAAAGGCGGGAAGGAATTTTAACCAAAAAAACGTTGGGAAATCCTTGGATTGGGGGAGGGTTTTGCTTTTCATGCGGAAAAAAAAAAAAAAAACTCTTTGGGAATTTAAAAAGGGAAGGGTCTTTAAATTAATATTTTATGGGGGAATCATTGGGGATTTCACGGGGAAAAAGTGAATTGCACTTACATGCTCTTTTTGGGAAAATTAATAGCAAAAAAATTAAGTTTTTTTTTAAAAAAATTTTAAAACCAGGGAGTTTTTTTTCCCAGGTTAAAAAAAAACAATTAAAAAAAAAAAAAAAATTTTTAAAATTTGTTTCTTTTTATTTTATTATTTAAATTGATAGAAAAAACAAAATGAGAGGAATATTACGTTATTAATTTTTCTTGTTAATTTTTTTTATTTAGCTTCATCCCCTTTGGGCTTTTCCCCACGAAATTCCTTTGAGGGCCTAAGGGCATGCCCCCCCCCCAGCTTTTGTGGGCCGATTACGTAAAAAGGCTGTGTTTTTGTGGCGAAGGGAAGTTGGAAAGCGGTTGGATTCGTCCGAAAAAAAACCGACGAAAAATACCCCCCGGGGGAAAAAAAAAAACACTTTCGCCGTTCGGGGCCGTTTTAAAAGGGGAGTTCAGGCGTTTTAATTCCCCCAAATTTTGTCTGGTAATTTTCTTGCGAGTTTTTTTTTTGCTTTTCCAGTGGCCTGAGAAAAAAAAAAAAAAAAAAACAGTTCCTTTTTTCTGAAAATTTCCCTCAGTCATAAACCCCATGTCCCCCCAACACACGTAACTTAGGGCGCCGGGCCGTTGGGCCCCACCCCCACACAACCAAACCCCAACCCCCAACCCAACCACACACCACCAAACAAAACCACACAAAACACCAAACCACCCCCAACCCACCACACACCCCCACAACACACAACCACAAAAACACAAAAAACAAAACCACACACCAACACAAAAAAAACACAAAACAACCCACCAAACCCACAAAAATTACCAACCAAAAAGCCCCAAAAAGCCCACTCAAAAGTTGCTGAAAATATTCACGAGTTCCATTCATTAGGATTTAACCGTCCCCCCTTGCAAAAAATAAAAAGTACATGCGGGGAAAAAGCACACAGAAAAAAAAACCAAAACGAAATTTCCCCAAAAAAGACCAATGGTGGGCCCCCAGTAACAAAAGGAAATCCCAGGGGGGAATTTTAAGTTTGGTCATTTAGGGGGGGAAATTCGGTTGTGGATTAATGACAAATTTTTGATCGTTTTCATATGCGTTTTAGGTTTTTAAAAAACGAACGGAAATTTTGGGTAAATTTGTATTTTTTACCTTTTTATGTTACCAGTCAGAAAAAGAAAAAAAGTACCTTTGCAAAAAAACAAAACTTAATTAAAAAAAAAAATCGACGAAGTGGTGTTGGAAAAATAGCGAGGCAAGTTAGCACCGTAAAACAGGTTGTTAACAAAGAGGGAACTTTTCATTTTTTTTTTTCCTCATTGAAAAAAAAAAAAACCCCAAAATTTTTTAAAACTTAAAAAAATTTTGGGGGGGAAAATGTTTTAATACGTAATATGGGAATAGAATAAAGAAATATTTTTTCTTTTTGTTGATTACCCTTTTTTTCTTTTTTGCGATTACATTAGATCCAAGGTAAGAAATTTTAGCAGAGTATTACTTTTTTAGTTTACGTAAAAAAAACCCCTAAAAAAAATACCCCTTTAGGGTAAAAGGGGAATTTTAATGTTTTTGTTATGATTTTGCTGTAAATTTTTAAATTTATTTTAAAAGGGTTTTTGCCTCTGTTTCCTGGGCGGGGGGGGGCCCGGGGTTTGGTTGGTTTCTTCGAAAAAAAGGGGGATGGACAACCAAAGGAAAAAAACACCAAGAAAATTTCTGGAAAAAAATACCCAATTCTGTTTTTATTGCACTGTTAAACTGTTGTTTGGGGGACCCTCCAAAAACAAGTCCCACTGTTCGAAAGATAAAGGGGCCAACCCGGAAATTTTGTTTCCCATTGGCATTTTAAGGTTTTCAAGATTTTTCATAATGAATAAAAAAAATTTTTTAAAAAATTTGTTTTTGTTTTAAAAGCAAGAAATAAGTTTTTTTTTCTCTTTTATTTTTTTTTCCTGTATTTAAAAAAATATCTCATTTTTTTTTTTTCATTCTTTTTCTCTGTTTTTCCCCCCCGGGTCCCCTTTTTTTAAAATTTTTTTTGGGAAACGGGGGGGGGAAAAAATTTTGGGGGGAAATAGGGGCTAAAAAAAAAAATTTTTTATTTTTCAAAAAAGAAAGGGGGGGGGGGAAAAATTTTGGGGTTTTTTCGTTTTAAGGGGCATTTGGAAAAACCAAAACCAAAAAAAATTTTTAATTTTTTATCCATCTTGGTGGGGGGAAACGGCCGGGGTTTTGGGGGCTTTTTTCTGGCTGAGGGGGGCAGGGGGTTTTAGGTAAAAAATTTAGGGGCGGGGGGCCCCATTTTTTTTTAAAACAGGTAGAAAAAAGGGAAAAAAAAAAGGGGAAAAAAAAGGGGGGGTTATTGTTAAGTAGGGCATTTTTTTTGGGGTTTTTCCAAAAAAAAAAGGGGGGGAAAGTGGGAAACCCTTTTACCTTTTTTTTTTTTTTTTGTATTACCCCAATTAAATTTTTTTAATTAAAAAATTTTAAAAAATGTTTAAAATTAAAAAAAAAAAATTTCAAAAAAAAAAAAAACAAAAAAAAAAAACCCCAAAAAAAGGGGAAAAAAATCTAAAAACCCCCTTACGTTTCAAAAAAGAAAAAAAAAAAAAAACTTTTTTTCCATTTTTTCATGGGGTTTTTGATGGGGGGGAAATAAAAAACCTCCCCAAAAAAAAAAAACCCGAAAAGCGATTTTTTTTGGCTTTCCCTTATTATTTCTTTAAGGGGGGATAAGAAAAGAAATTCTGGTTTTTTTTAAAAACTTTGCATCCAAAAAAAAAAAAAAACCCAAGGGGGGGAAAAAAAAAAAAATTTGGGGGGGGGGGGGATTAAAAAACTAAAACCCTTTTGGAAAAGCTTTTGGGAAAATTTTAGCAAATTTTTTACAAAAACAACAGCTCTTATGAGGTTGAAAAGGTCGAAACGTGAAAATTTAAAATCATAATAATAATAATAAAATCAAGAATGATAAATGTGTTAAGAAAAAAAAAACATGATAAAGCAAAAATGAAAATTAGTAAAAACTGGTCCATAATGTAAAATGAAAATCTCGCTTTGAATATTTTGGTATTTGTATTTGGTATGCAGATCAAATTGGTTGCTCTTCTAAATTGACTGAATGGAATATGAGGCCAAAAAAAAGATTGCATGATCTAGGTTACCTTTTTATAGCAAGAAAGTAGGGAGTCTGATATTTGTATTACAGTTATTCTTTTGGGTTTGTTTTTCCCCCGCTCTTGCAATGCCATGATTGATATGTTAGGGGTGGGTAGTATGCATAAACTGCACCCCATGGGACATGCGAGCAAGGAAAAAACATAAGCATTGTGTATGTATTCCTGTGGATTTTTTTTTTTTTTTCTTCTTCTTTTCTTCTCTTTCTTTTCATTTCTTTGATTTGATAAATGTGTGTGTGGGATTTATAAAAAAAGCGGGTATGTTTTTTCATTTTATCCAGGCATCTGAAAGAAAAATTGCAATTTGCATATGACTGGAATTGCATTGTTATTTACACAGAAAAACGAGTATAAAAAGACTGAAATTAACTCTGATTACATTTAAAAAAAAGGCGCCAAGGTTGAAAAATAAAAAAACGCAATTTTTAATTTCAAAGGTCTGGCATTGGTTAATGATGGCTTTCTTTTTCTGTTAAAAAGCTGATTTTACCATCGTTCTGCATATTTTTCTTTTTTTTTTCCCGCGTCTTACATTTTTTGTTTTTTTTTTTTTTTTCGATTTTTAAATTTTAAAAAAAAAAACAAAAAAAACATACAAAAAAAAAAAACTACTTTCGGGGACGTTTTCAGAGAGAAAAAGCAATTCCAAAAAACGCTGCCATTTTCCCCGAAGAGAGGACCCGGGTTTTTGCCACAAAAAAAAAAAAAAACCTAAAACCCCAAAGTTTTTACGTTGCATCCTTTCACTCAATTTCATCTCGGCCCTTTCCACGAGGCGTCAGGTCCTTGCAAAGATGCCCCCGGTTGACGCCCCACTGCCTCCCCGGGAAAAAAAAAAAAACCGAGATAATTCTCATATCAAGGGAACGTGAGGCCCGGAAATTTATGCAAATCAAGAATCCTGAATATTTCAGTGATGATAAAATCCAACATTTTTCCCCCCCTTTTTTTGCGAAGGGATGGCTGGTAATTTTCCCTTTTTTTTTTTTTAAGTGAGCTAGATTTTATTTTAGTTCCTATCAGGAGATTTTTTTATTTAATAGAACCATTGGAAAAAGGGGAAAAAGGGAAAAAAAAATTTTAAAAAGTACTAAATATCCATGATGGGGGGCCTTTTTTTTTGGGAAAAGGAAAATATTGTTTTTCCCATATTAAAATATAGTATTTAAAAGATAATTAATATTAATTTTAAAAAAGGAAAAAAAAGGGGTTTTTTTTTTTTTTTTTTTTTATTTTTAAAAAAAAAAAAAAAAAAAAAAATAAAAATTTTTTGGGGGGTTTTTTTTGGGGATTTTTTAAAAAAAAAACCCCTTTCCCCCCGGGGTTTTTCAAGGGTTTTTTTTTCCTTTCCCCCCTTTTTCCCCCCAAAAAAAAAAAAAAAAATTTTTTTTTAAAAAAAACCCCAAAAAAAAAAAAAAAATTTTAAAAAAAAAAAAAAAGGGGAAAAAAAAAGGGGGGGGGCCCCCCCCAAAATTAAATGGAAGGGATTTAGGTTTTTTGTTTATTATTAAAAAAAATTTTTTAAAAAAGCTAAAATTAAAATTTTTTTTTTAAAAAAAACCCCCCAAAAAAACCCCGGGAAAAAATTTTTGGTTGGGGAAAAGAAAGGGGGGGGGGGGGCCCCAAAATGGAGGAAAAAAATTTGCCCCTTTAAAATAAAAAAACTTTTGGGTTTGGCTTTTTTTAAGGAAGGGGAAGGAAATTTTTCCCAAAAAAAGTTAAAAAAAACCACAAAAGGAAAATTTAAAAAAAGGTTTTTTATTTTTTTAAAAAGAAAAATTTTTTGGTTGGGAAAAAAGGGAAAAAACCCAAAAAAAAATTTAAAAAGGGGAAAAAGGTTTTTTAAAAAATTTTTTTTTCCTTTTTGGGGTTTTGAAAAAATTTTTAGGGAAAAACCCCTTTTTTTTTTGGGGGCCCTCTTTTTGGGTTACCTGAAAAAAACTGGAAAAATTTTAAATTTAAAAAACAAAAATAAAAAAAAAAAAAACCTTTTTTCCCTTAAAACCAGAAAAAAGGGGAACGAAAAAAAAAAATTTTTTTTTTAAAAAATTTTTTTAGAAAAAAAAAAAAAAAAAAAAAAAAAGGGGGGGGGGGGGGCCCCGGGAAAAAAAAAAATTTTTTTTTTTGGGGGGGAAAAAAAAGGGGAAAACCCCCCTTTTTTTCCCCCCCCCCCCCCCCAAAAAAAAAAAATTTTTTTTTTTAAAATTTTCCCTTTCTTTTTTTTTAAAAATTTTTTAAAAATTTTTTTACTTTTTGTTTGGGAATTTTTTTAAATTTTTTTTTTTTTCCTTTTTTTTTCTTTTTCTTTTTTTCCCTTTTAAAAATTTTTTTTAAAAAAATTTTTCCCCCCCCTTTTTTTTTTTTTCCCTTTTTTTTTTTTTTTTTTTTTTTTTTCCCCTTTTTAAAATTTTTCCCCCCCCCTTTTTTTTTTTTTTCTTTAATTTTAACCTTTTTTTTAAAAAAAATTAATAACTTTCCCAATTTCCCTTTTTTTTTTTTCGGGGAATTTAAAAAATTTAAAAAATTAATTTCTTTCCTTTTCTTTCTTTTTCCTTTATTTTAACGAACCCAAAAAATTTAAAAAAACGGAAAAAAAAAAAAACCCTTTTTTTAAAGTTTTTAAAACCCAAAAAAAAATTAAGTTTTTGAAAAAAACTTTTCAAAAAAAATGGAAAAAAAATTTTATAAATAAAAAATTTTTTTATTTTCCCTTTTAGGGTTTTCCCAAAATTTTACCCCTCTTTTTTCATAAAATTCCCCCTTCTTTCCCTTTCCTATTTTTTTAAAATTTTTTAATTAAAAATATTAATTTTTTTAGGGGAAAACCCAAATTTTTTTCTTTAAAATAAAAAATTTTTAAAAATTAAATCCAAAATCCAAAAAAAAAAAAAAAAAAACCCCCCAACCCCAAAAACCCCTAAAGGGAAAAAAAATTTCTCCCAAAAAAAAATTTTTTTCGGGGAAAAAGGGGGAAATAAAAAAAAAAAAAAAAAAAAGTGGGGAAATTTTAAAATTTTTTTTTTTTTTCATTTTTTTTAAAAAAAACCCTGGGTCCTGATGAGGAAAAAAAAAATTTAAAAATTTCTTTAAAAAAAAGGAAAACGATTCGGAAAAAGTTTTTTTTTTTTTTTTCTGGAAAAATTGGGGGATTTGGGGCTTTTTTTAAAACCAAAGGTGGGTTTCTTACCCAAAAAAAACAAATCCAAAGGGGGTTTGGAAAATTTCGGTTTTTTTGAAATATAAGGTTTTTTCTTTTTAAAAAAGTTTTTTTTTAAAAAAGGGGGGCCCGGGTTTTTTTTTGCCTTGTTTTTGGGGGGGAAAAAAAAAAAATTTTTTCCATTTTGGGGGTTTTTTTTTTTACTTTTTTTTTTATTTTGCAAAGGGCCCTCGCAACTCTTAAGGTTGATTTTTTGATTTTTAAAAACGGGGCGTGGGTTGTAAAAAAAAAAAAAAAAAAAAAAAAACACTTTTAAAAACATAAAAAAAAAAAATAAATTTTGTTTTTGAATTTTGGGGGGGGGGCGTTTTTTTTTTTTTCCCCCCTTTGTTCGCTAGAAAAATTGTGTTGAAAAGGTTTTTTGAAAAAAAACCTTTTTTGGTTTTTTTTGGGCCCCTGGGATTATACCCCTATGGAAATTTTTAAAAATTAGAAATGTTGTGAAAAAATCTGCATTTTTTTTATTTACACAAAAAAAAAAACGAGTTGGAAAAAAAGAAAAAAAAACTCGGGTTTTGCAAAAAAAAAGCCGCCAAAAAAAAAAAAAAAAAAAAAAGCAAATTTTTTTTCGTCGGGTTTTCGGAAATGGGGGGAAAAATGGTTTTTCTTTTTAAAAAAAAAAACCCGGGGATTTTTATTTCGGTAAAAAGAAAAAATTTTTTTTGGGTTTTGTTGTTTTGGGGGGTTTGGGGGGTTTGTGTTTGGGGCGTGTGGGGGGGTTTGGGGGTTTTGTGGTGTTTGTTTTTGGGTTGGTTTTAAAAAAAAAAAGGGTTTCTTTTTTTTTCCCTTTTTTTACTTTTTTTTTTTTTTTTTAAACCTTGGCCAAAAAAAAATCCCTTTTAAAAAAAAAAAAATTTTTTTGGGGACGGGGGTTGGGGAAAAAAAAAGGAAATTTAAAAAAAACGCTCCCCTTTTACGCGGGAGGCAAAACATTTGGTCCTGCCACAAAAAAAGCCAAAAAAAAACCCCCCGTTTTTTCTGGGGAAATCCTTCTACTAAATATCTGGCCCCCCCTTTCCCCAGAGGGGCGCATTCCCCCTGCGGGTTTGCCCTTTTTTGGGGACCCCCTTTCCCCCCCCCTGGGGGGGAAAAAAAAAAAAAAAAAAACCAAAAGATAATTTTTCCAAATTTTTTCAAGTAAAAACCCCGTGGGGGGCCAAAAAAAATTTTTTATAAAAAAAAAAAAATCCTAAAAAATTTTTTTAAAAAGCGTTTGAAAAAATCCACCCCCAAATTTTTTTTTTTTTTCCCCCCTTTTTTTGGGGAAAAAAAAATGGTTTTGGTTTAATGTTTTTTTTTTTTTTCTAAAAAAAATGATTTTTTAAAATTTTTTTTTAATTTTCTGGCCTTTCCGGAGGATAAAAAACAAAAACTTTAAAAAAATTTGCGGGGGAGGGAGAAAAAAGTAAAAAAAAAAAAATAACAAAATTTAAAAGGGCCCCCTTTTTTTTGAAAAAGGTTGGTTTTTACTGATTTTTTCCAAGGGTTTAAAAAATATTTTTAAAAAGTGATAAACCCCCAAAGGGGGAAAAATAAATTTTTTTACTTTTAAAAAAGGGGGGGAAAAAATGGTCAGGGGAAAAAAAAAATTTTTTTTTTTAGCCACAAAAAACCCCAAAAAAAAAAAAAAAGGGGAATGCTTTTTTGGGGGGAAAAAAATTTTGGTGGGGTGGGGTTTTTTGTGTGTTTTGTTTGGGGTGTGTGTTGTTTGGGGTTGTTTTTTAAGGGGCTTGGTAGGTTCAAAACATTTTACCCATTTCTCAGGAAAAAATTTAATAAAATTATCGTTATTTTTTTCTGTTTTTTTTCCCTGGGTTTTTTTCCTTTAAAAGGGTTTTCCCCGGCTCTTTTTTTTCCGTGGAAAAGTTTTTTGGATAAAAAATAAAAAATCAACCCCGATGATTTTTTTCAGTACCCAATTAAAAAAAAAACCCGGCCCCGGGGGTTTTGGGGCCCGGAAAAGGGTTTTTGCGGGGGTTGTAAAAAACCCGGGTTTTCTTTGGGATGGTGAAAAGTATAAAAGGGGAGGGGGGAGGGGGAAAAAAAAAGGGAAGGGAAAAAAGGGAAAGGGGGGCCCCAAAAAAAACAGGGGGGGAAGGGGGGGGGGGGGGAAACATAGAAAAACGTAAAATTAGGGGGGACGGGGGGGGGACAAAAAGGAAAAGGGGAAAGAAAAAAAAAAAACCCCCCATTTGGCCCCCCCCCTCCCCCCCCCAAAAAAAAAAAACCCCCCTTTTTTTCCCAGCAAATTTAAAACCCCCATCCTTTTTTTGGGGCAAAATTTTTGCCCCCGGGACAAATTAAAAACACTTTGATTTTAAAAAAATTTTGGTTTTTTTTTCCCTTTAAAAAGGGGGGATCAATGGGCCTTTAAATTACAGGGTTTTTTTTTTTTCGCTCGGGAAAACCCAATTAGATTATTTGTTTTTGGGTTTTTTTTTGCAATGCCTGTTTTTAATAATTTTTCGCCCCCAAATTTTGGGAAAATTTGGGGGGGGGGGAAAACCTGTAAAAAAAAAGGGGAATTTCATGGTGAAAAAAAAAAAAAAAAAACCCTCCTTTTTCCCTTTTTCGAAAAAAAAAAAAAATTGGGGAAAAAGGGGGGGAACCTTTTTCTTTTTTTCCCCCTCCCCCCCTCCTCTCTCTTCTCTTCTTTCTCCTCTCCTCTCTCTCCCCCTCTCCTCTTCTCTCTTCTTTTTCCCCTTTCCCTCTTTTCCTTCCCACTTTCCCCCCCCCCCCTTTTTCTCTCTTCCCCTTCTTCTCTTTTCTCTTCCCCCGGGGTTTTTTTCCCCCCCCAATACCTTTGAAAAAAAAAAACCCCAAAAAAAAAAAACCTCAAGGCGTAAAAAAAAAAAATAAACGACGGGGAAGGGGTTGGTATAAAAGCCTCCCAAAAAAAATTTTCCCCGCAAACCCCCCCAACTTTCACGAAAAAAAAAGGGGGGGCCCCTTTTTTACCATTTACCCGCGTTCCCCAAAATTTTGGTATTATAAATTTTTTTTTTTTTTTTGAAAAATAAAAATTTTTTTTTTATGGGATAAAAAAAAAAAAAAAAAAAAAAAAACAAAAAAACTTTTTTTTTTTTCCCTTTTTTTTTTTCCCTAAGGTTTCACAGCCTCTTTTTTTTTTTTTTTTTTCATTTTTTTTCGCCCCCCACAAAAAAACCTTTATTATGGAATTTTAAAATTTTCGTGTTAGGGGGAAAGGGGCCCACAAAAAAAAAAAAAAAATTTTTTTACTTTTAAAAAAAACCTCACAGGGGGGGAAAAAAAAATTTTAAAAACCAATTTTTAAAAAATTTATTAATATTTTAATTAAATAATTTTTAATAAAATTTTAAAATTAATATTATTTTTTTTATATTAAATATAATATTTTAATATTCCCCTTTCCCCTTCTTATAATATTAATTTTTTTGGTGTTGGGGTGGGGTGTTGTTGGTGGTGTTGTTGTTGGTTGGGGGTGTGGGTTTTGTGTTTTTTTTTGGGTGGGTTTTTGGGGGGGTTTGTGTGTGTTTTTTTTTGTTGGGGGGTTTGGGGGTTGTTTTGGGGGTTTTGTTTTTTTTGGGTTTGGTGGGGGGTGTTTTGGGGGTGTTGGGGTTGGGTGGGGGTTTTTGGGTTTTGGTTATGTTTTTTTGGGAAAAAATTTTTTTTTAAAATTTTTACCAAAAAACATAAAACCACCCCCCAAAAACCCACACCCCCCCACACAACCCCCACACCACCAAAAAACCCCCAACCCCCCCCACCCAAAAAAACCACAAAAAAACCACCCCAAACCAACCCCAACCCCCCCAAACCCCACCCCCCCAAAACCCACAATAAAAATTTTATAATTAAAGGGGGAGAGGGGAAAAAATTTTTATATTATATATTAAAATATATAATTAATATATATATATTAATTAATATTATTAAATATATTAAATAAATTATAAATTATATGGTAATGTTAAAATTAAATCCGTTCCTGTGAATTTGGTTTAAAAACGTAAAAAAAAATTCTATTTTTTTTTGTTTGTTTTCATCCTAACACGAAAAACGTTTAAAATCATTAAATCCAGGGTTTTTTTCGTTGGGGGCGATACAATGAGAAAAAAAAAGAAGAGAAAAAAAAAAAAAGGGGGGGGCTGTGGGGGAACCATTGGGGGAAAAACGAAAAAAACTTAATGGGCTTTTCCAAAAACCCTACCGTATCCTCTAAACTTTCCATTATCTGATAAAAAAAAAAAAAAAAAGTTGGAAAAAAAAAAATTAAAGGAAAAAAAGAAGGAAAAAAAAAAGATATTTTTTTTTTTTTTTTTTTTTTTTTGTTACCATAAAAAAAAAATTTTTAAAATTTACATAAAAAAAAATTTATAATTCCCAAATTTTTGAAAAAAAACCCGCGGGTATTGGATTAAAAAAAAGGCGTTTTTTTTTTACGGGGAACGTGTCCCTTGCAAAAAAAAGTTTTGCGGGAAGGGGCTTATACACTTTCTTTGTCGTTTATTCTTTTTTACGCCTTGAGTGTTTTTCCTTTGGTTTTTTTTTTTTTTCCAGGTATTGGGGGGTCAAAAAAAAAACGCTTGGGGGAGGGGAGGGAGGAGGGGGGGAGAGGGGGGGAAAAGGGGGAGGGGGGGGGGAGGGGGAGGGGAAAGGGGGAGAGGGAGAGGAGAGGGGAAAGGGGGGGAAGGGGGAGAGAGGGGAAAAAAAAGGGGAGAGAGGGAGGGAAAAAGGGGGGGAGGGGGGGGGGGAAAGGGGAAAGGAAAAGGAGGGAAGGGGGGGAAGGGGGGGGAAGGGAGGGGGAAAGGGGGGGGGGAAAGGGGGTTCATTTTCCACTTTTTTTGGGGGTTTTCAAAAAAAGGTAAAAAAAGGAAAAAATTTTGTTTTTTCCCCCCTGGTTAAACCCTTTTTTTTACAGTAAAACCCCTTTCCCCCCCCGGGGACAAAAATTTAAAAAAAAAAAACCCGGGGGCTTTGGGCAAAAAAACCCCAAAAAATCCAAAAAATTTTCATAATTTTTTCCCAGCGGCGAAAAAAAAAAAAAAAAAAAAAAAATTTAAAAAAGGGGCCAAAGGGGGTTTAAAATTTTAAATGGGAAAAGGGAAAAAAATTTAATAAAAAAAGGGGGATTAATATTTGGGGGGGGGAAAAAATTTTGGGCAGCCCAACAAAAAAGAGGGGGGGGTTGATTGGCATGAATAGGGGGTGTTTTGGGGTGGGGAGGGGGGGCCACTGATGGTTTGCCTTTTTCATTTTTCTTTTCCTTGGGGCTGTCCCCTTTTTTTTTTACTTTTTTTTTGTCGTCTGTTTGGGTCTTGTTTCTCTCCCCCTTTTTCTTTCCCGCCCCGTAATTTTTTTAACAAAAACCCTTTACACAGGGGAAAAAAAACCCGGGGGGGGAAACCAGGGGGGGGGGGGGGGGAACCCTTTGGGGGCAGGGGCCCCCCGGGGGGGAAAAAAAAGTTTTTAAATTTTGGTTTTACGAAAAAAAAATCTATCGGAGGGGGAGTAGATCTT
>NW_023661658.1:0-17226 GCF_015228065.2 Penaeus monodon | reverse complement strand
TTTCAATAGTTGTAGCGGAATGCCCCAAGTAAAATAAAAAGAGAAAGTGTAGAGAGATAATCACAAGTCATGAAACAAGACTGTAGATTTCCCCCGTGGAATGTTTCCCCAATTCCCCGAAGAGGAGCAGCCCTTGCAGCCTTGCTCGGGAAAGACTCATGAGCATCTAAATCTAGTAATGTAGTCATTGATCCATCAGTCAGTGTGATAAGTCTTCGGTGAGTCTTATTTGATGAGGGTCGGTGGATGGTCACTTGCGAAACGGAAAGGATTCAAGCGTTTACACACATCAGGGGAATGTATGACATGCTGTGCACTCGTCGCAATCTGCTTTTGACTCCTTTGAAGCTCGTACCCTTTTTTTATGATTCTGTTTTGTGTAAACACGACATTTTGCTATGATTACTGTATTGTTCACTCTCTTTGATGTTGCAGTTTTATATAGCAATTGCAAAAAACTCATTATTTTGTACATAATAAATTTGGTTTTTACTTTTCTATATTTTTTCCATTTGAAGTTCTTCATAATCCTCCACCGACACTCAACTATGTAGCCTTAACAGTTGATTAGCATGCCCAACATTATGTGGCACACCCAAAGCAGTTAGACCCTAAAGGTCTCCTCACTAGGCTGTATTTTTCTTCTCTACAACCAGGAATGGGAAAATCATACTGCCGTGGCATTGCATTAGAATCATGACTGCTGATTGTATCACATAACTCTCTGCACTCTGACATTTTTGTTTTTCCGCATTGTATCTACAGGAGCTCAACAAACAACGTAAAATGCTCTACACTCTTGAGTGGTATGCCCTTCCACCTCGGGTCGCACTGTTTGAAGACCGGGGTTCTAAAGTGTTCGGTGTTTCTTATTGAAGGATATTTAAAAGAAATTTTACATCTTTTTTGGCTTTTAAGTTGTGTAAAGTCTTTGCAAATTTTCTTTAGGAAGTGTGGCAAGTTTATGCACAATTTTCAAAATCAAAGATGTTTTGATACTAGAAAAGTATCTAAAAAAGCACATACTGATTTTTGAATAAAAATTTGTCAAAATAAATTTTATACTTGAAAGAACTTAATCACTTTTAAGCTCTATTTTATTAAGATTTGTCTCCAGATCTCATATTTATCAAGCTGGAATATTCAGTTCAGAATGGGGGACAAATCCATAAATGTTCTTAAAACGATTGCTATCCTCAGACCACCAAATTTTGAAACACTCGCCATTTGATCGGTGCCCCTGTATTCCCCCTCACCAACCTTTTACTGTGTGTGTCCCCAAAACCCCACTTGTCACAAAAGTTATTGTTTTGTGAAACTATTGCTGCTTTTTTTCTCTTGTCTGTACGCATAAAACTCGTAGATGCATTATCATTTTTTTACTTCATTTGTTATTCTCTTTTTTTTTTTTTATATGTATATACTTTAAATTATTAGAGCATGAAGTACCTCGCCTAGAAACTAAGGATTGTGAATGGTATTAGAAGGGGAAAGTGAAGAGGACTACTGCCTGAACCTCTCGGAAAAAGAATGTGATCTGTGGTGATGGGGCCGGGAAGTGCTGCTGTCTTGTTATTGTTGTTATTGAACTTAAAAAAAAAAGAAGAAAAAAAAGAATAATTGTCATTTTGCATTTTGAGTTGACTTAGAGGGAGACTGATGAAGATTTATCCTTAAGTACAAGAGAGTGAATTTGCTATAATAATCATTTAGAGAATAGATATGTTAAACACCCTTTCCTTTAATGAATATTTTAACTTAGGTTAATGCCCAAAGTTTCATGAAGATTGGTATACTGAACTTGTTTACATTTACTCAAATGCTCACAATAAGTAATATGATTTAGTAGATTAGAAAGAATTATGTAGGTAATTGTAATAAGAGAAGCAGAGAGGCATATTCTTAATCCAAAGAACCAAATGCGAATAATTAGGCTAAACCAGAATAAGTCCTTGATAGCATTTCCCAGGCACTTGTGAAACTGTTCATTTTTACGTGTTTGGTAAACCTAATGCATTTTCCGCTGCTTCCTGCCCTTTAGATCCCATTATTTTCTTGCCTTCAGTAATGTTTACGAGGAGAGATTTATTTTTTCCCTTGAAGATGAGCAAAAGAGCAGGTAAGTTGCACTTCGTAGCTTTGCATGATGTAATGCTTTTTGTGCTCTGTGCGGTGGCCAGTTTTAGGTGGTTGACTGCCAGTGTGTGGTTGTTGTAGCGGAAGAGAGATTGATTAAGACAGGGCACTGATTGCTGTTTTCATTGGGGTTGAGGCCCTTTCACCCTTTTCACTTGATTTGGCAAGGACATGTCTGCAGTAGCGTAATGGGAAAGAGAGCTTAGGATGTATTTGTTAAATTAGAGTTGGAATGGGATTTGTGCTTGTGACTTCTCACTTCCTTCCTTGTTTGGATGATTGGTTCAAGAGAAGGATGAACGCAAGACAAAATTGAGAAAGTCCCCCTTTTTTTTCCTTTTTTGCTTTGAAGATGGACTAATTCATCACAGGACGGCTCAGTTGGGTTTTCCTAATCAATCCTCTCACAAGTTTTTCATCCAGCCCCAGGTGCTTGCATGCATTACTAGGGATTTGTTAATGATAAAAAATGTGTAACTTGGTAATGTATTTCAGTTAATAGCTTCCTAGATTCTTTGTTTTTGTATGATGTAGTAGTTTTTTTGTGTACATGCTTGAAACTAACAGAAAACAGAAAGAGGTTTATAAATGGTACTTAGTTTTTGACTAATATATTTATACTTGTAATTTTTCCTTGAAGGCAGAGGATAAATCAGATTTTAAAGGGGTTTTCAAGCTGTCAGAAGAGCATGGTAATGAAGTTTCTCTTAACATAAAAAACTGTACTTTCTTCTATGATTATTGGTTCACTCCTGGTTTGTTGGTTTAGCATTTTCAGGTTGTTCAGAGCAAAAAATTTGGGAAAAGTATGGAGATTGTTCTCTCTTGTTTCAAAATCAGATTGCAAAAGTTCTACCAGGGGATTACATGGTGTGTATTGAAGCTGGACAAAATTCACTTTTCCCGATCTGTTTCCCTGTAGTTTCAGAAGTTCATGGTAGTGAGTTCCCTTTGAGTAAAGCCCGTGACTGAAAGAAAATAAAAGGCAAAGAATTAAGGGCTTGCTAGAAATGGATTATTGCCATTCAAAGTGAATCCTGGTAAGAGAGAGAGAAAAAAAAAATTTTAGGATGTAAAAATGTAAAAATTAATCATAGCTTTTTGTACATGCTCTTCACTTTGCCCCTCGAGCCAGAATGGAAAAAATTCCCGTAGATATTTAGAATTTTTGAAAGGGATTAGATTCATCATAAGTTTATGGGGGATAGTAACATTCAGTTGACATTGAGATTGTAAAACCGCAGATAATATTCCAACAAGGCTCAGTTTTCTGCGTTTAGTTATGTATGTGAAATGTGATTTTCTTCTTTTTTTTTGCGGTGTTTGTAAGAATATTTCCATCTTTTAGGGGAGGAAATTTTGTATCTTTTTTTTATTAAACGGTTTTACTTGTTATTTGGAAGGCAATCATTTCTTTACATTTCTTTTCTCTCCCTTTCCTTCTCCCTGACAGGAGCGGGAGAGGAGGAGATACCATGGAGTTCTAGTGCGCGCCATTGAAGCGAGGAAAAAGATACGAGGAGAGAGAAAGACGGAGAGAGGAGATGAAGGAAGAGAAAAGGGCAACCAGAGAAAGGTAGGAGATGCTGATGACTTTGATGATTGGGCGTTGGAGAGGAAGTGATGGAAGGAAGGGGAGAAGGGGAAGTGGGGCTGAGGAGTGTGTTAGGGAGAGCTGTCAGGAAAGGAAAAGGACAAAAGGAACTAGAAGAAAAATCTGTTTGAATTTAGATTTCATGATTTTAAGAGTCGGTTAAGTCACTGAAAAATGTAAATGGTTTGCGATGAATAAGACGTCTTTTTGTCAGATAAGCAATTCCTATCCCAGCTTTCCAAGTGGTATAGACAAGCCTGTTCCTCCATTGCAGAAAACGCGAGGAGCGCTTGCAGGCGCGGGAGATCCACAGCCATGAAGGAGGTGAAGGAGGACATGGAACTAACGGACCACACTGACCTGCCGAGATCTCCCGTCTCGATGGCCTCAGACTGCCCCCAGAGGCATTCGGAAACATCCTCATGGTTTTGAGTTCTGCACAATTTCGGGGAAACCTTAGGGTTCGGTAGGTGTTGTCATCATTCCTTTTTTAAGTTAGTTTGTTCATCTTTTTTCTTTCTTTCTTTCCTTTCTTTTTTCTCTCAAGTGTGGTTGTTCTTTGGCTTTGGTATTTAAGATTTCCCTCTCTGTCTTATCTGTAGTGCAGAATTGTTGTTTCGTTAAGTTCATTTTTATAATGTTGAGAAGATTTTAATAAATTTAAATGGAGGTACAGATGAGTGGTTTATACTCATGTTATAGACTAAGAAAAAACTTGTATTAGTGTAGGATATCAACTTTATAGGAGTGAGTTTAGTGTGTTGTTTAAACATTAAATCTTTATCCTTATTCCAGACATGGAGTCACTACCATCAATTCAGAGCTTGCAGATGGCTCTCCTGAATGATAATGAAAGCGAGGAGGAGCTCTGAGCGTACTGTCTCACTTGCTTGTATGTGCCATTGAAGATCCAGGAATTCCGTCTGCACAGCGCATACCACCATCTTGGGCCAGACCTAAACAGAGCTGACATCACGCATGCCAACATTTCTGAAATCTTGAGAGTTTACCTAAATGCCAATGCCACAGCGAGGTGAGTTTGTGGGGTCTTAATGGGCAGTTGGGAGAAGGGCTTTGCAATGGCTTTTCTAATAATATCTTATAGTTATTTTGAGGTCAAGTACTTTATATACTATAATGGGTATGTTTTAAAATTTTACTCATATTTCATCTTCATCTTCTTTCCCACAGCTTCAAGGAATAGATATTTCCTTCTCTTTTGCAATATTGATATTTAGCAACAAGGAATGAGCATTTTCTCACTCTTTGCAGGTTCGCATCATTCATGGCCTCCTGGGCACAGAGAAGGAGCGTCGCGAAAACCCAAAAAGGCCCAGGAATGGGATGCAAAACTGGCGGAGATGGATGCTTACAAGATGTCCCAGTGGCTGATGCACCTGCCCTTCCTCGCCCTCAATCCGACGCAGAAAAGTGAGATGTGGCCTATGTGTGCAATGAGCTCCTGCAGAACAAGGCTGTCGTGCGGCAGATTGAAGAGTCGCTCGATAGACACAACGGCCTCAAGACGGAGAAGTGGAAGCTGGACGCCAGGATTAGAAAGTGAGTTTGGGAATGGCAGTGCTAATATGTATCCTGTCTGGAAATTTTTTCTTCTTCATGGTTGACATTGATAAAAAGACGGGAATTGTCACGTGACCTGTGCCGAATAGTGCTTTTATGTGAATTGTAAATCATTGAAGGTTGTCTAAATCTTTCTTTACTTCCAGACCTGAATTGTAATTGTATTTTCTTTGTAACTTTCAATTTTCTTTTTTTTTTTCTTCCTCAAAGGGAACCACTAACATTCCTCTCCCCAGAAGTCAGATGAAAACGTTTACTCAAAGTGACTCTGTGTATCTATGCATTTACATATAAGAAATCTCTTTCCCTTAGACTGCGTAGGAGTGTTGCTCGCAAGAGAATCTACAACGCGGCCATGAGGTCCATGATGGAGCACAGAGGAGAGGACTCGAACATGTCCAACATCTCGGGCATTCATCCTGCCAGGGAGAACAGGAGAAAGGAGAGAAGAAGGATAAAGAGGAGGACAAGATGAAGGAGGAGGAGGAAGAGGAAGAGGAAGAGGAGAATGAAAGTGGCAATGAGAGTGACAACAGGAGGAGATTCCAGATGAGGTGTGTGACAGCGAATTGGTGTGACTGTGTGGCATTATTTGCTGTTTGGTTTTGCACTGTTTAGTTGGATTTATACTAATATAAATCATAACTCCTACTGGTGTGGTTGAGACAAAGCCAGAAATATCTTTATTATTATTAATTTAATTCTACCAGTATGGATTTTCTGGCATTTGGTTTTGATATCACTTGAGACTGTATGCTGTGATGAAGTGTGTTGTGTGTGTGTGTGTCCTGCATTTAGTGTTCTGGAGATTGTAGGACTGTTCTTCTCTGTAAACTTGATGGAAGGAACATCGACCTGACACTGACAACACTGTATACCTTAAATCTTACTACAATCTTAGAATTCATAAATGAGATGTTAACTTACAAATAAAGGGTCCAATTAGATGATAGATATTAGTTTGTGTTGTAGAGCTCCAACACAATAGTTTTAGAAAGTTCTAAATAGAGGATAAAGAATAACAAATCTTGGAAGATGATTTTGGTAGTTTTGAAATGGGATTGTGCTCTATGAAGTACTCTGATCATTAGAAAAAAGCTAAGGGTTAGATGAAAGACTTCAGTTAAGGACAGAGTGTTGTATTCTCTAATTGTTAGAATGAGCTAGGTGCAGCTGATAATATGCTGATTACTGATGCCAGATGATCATGATTATTTGGTATTATTTAGACAAATAATTGATAAATGAGTCTCTTGTTCTCATTCTTTACCCAATGCCACCAGGAAAATGTGACTTTCACTGTAGTATATTTGTGAAATGTATCTACACATAGATGGTCTTTAAGTGCTCAGCCACCAAGGAGTAGTGTACCCTTACCTGATTTTCCCCTCGTGTATTTTTGAAAAACTTTTTCTTTTTTCTGGTGTTATTAATATCGATGGTTTTATTATTGATTATTACAGTATTAACAACACTAAGAGCAATATAAGATAAGATATAATATTTCCAAAGATCAAGGAAAAGGGAAAACAGTGGAGGTAGGTGGCTATTGGTTGACTCACTGGTGGATAAGCACTTGTGGAGCCACCTGTGGGTAAAGAGATTTGATCAACTAAATTTGTTGCAAGTATGGCATTTCCGTACGTGGCGTCCCAGGTGGCATCTTGCTAAGGTCTTTCCCTTTTACTATATTTCTTCTTATTCATTGCTTACGTTTCCCCCCCCCCTCCCCCATCTTCCTTCCTCTTCTTTCTGTTTTTGTCTTCTACATTGCTTTATTTCCATGCTCACCACACACACACACACGCATACGCACATGCAGACGCACATGCACACGCACACACAATGCACACGCACACGCACACGCACACGCACACGCACATGCACATGCACATGCACATGCACATGCACATGCACATGCACATGCACATACACATATATATATATATATATATATATTTATATATTTATATATATAGTGCATGTGCATGTGCATGTGCGTGTGCATGTGCATGTGCATGTGCATGTGCATGTGCGTGTGCGTGTGCGTGTGCGTGTGCGTGTGCGTGTGCGTGTGCGTGTGCGTGTGCATGTGCATGTGTGTGTGCGTGTGCGTGTGCGTGTGCGTGTGCGTATGCGTGTGTGTGTGTGTGGTGAGCATGGAAATAAAGCAATGTAGAAGACAAAAAACAGAAAGAAGAGGAAGGAAGATGGGGGAGGGGGGGGGGAAACGTAAGCAATGAATAAGAAGAAAATATAGGTAAAAGGGAAAGACCTTAGCAAGATGCCACCTGGACGCCACGTACGGAAATGCCATACTTGCAACAAATTTAGTTGATCAAATCTCTTTACCCACAGGTGGCTCCACAAGTGCTTATCCACCAGTGAGTCAACCAATAGCCCGACCTACCTCCACGTTTTCCCTTTTCCTTGATCTTTGGAAATATTATATCTTATCTTATATTGCTCTTAGTGTTGTTAATAACTGTAATAATCAATAATAAAACCATCGATATTAATAACACCAGAAAAAAGAAAAAGTTTTTCAAAATACACGAGGGGAAAATCAGGTAAGGGTACACTACCCTTGGTGGCTGAGCACTTAAAGAACCATCTATATGTAGATACATTTCACAAAATAATACAACAGTGAAAGTCACATTTCCTGGTGGCATTGGGTAAAGAATGAGAACAAGAGAACCTCATTTATCAATTAATTTGTCTAAATAATACCAAATAATCATGATCATCTGGCATCAGTAATCAGCATATTATCAGCTGCACCTAGCTCATTCTAACAATTAGAGAATACAACACTCTGTCCTTAACTGAAGTCTTATCATCTAACCCTTAGCTTTTTTCTAATGATCAGAGTACTTCAATAGAGCACAATCCATTTAAAAAACTACCAAAATCATCTTCCAAGATTGTTATTCTTTATCCTCTATTTAGAACTTTCTAAAACTATTGTGGTTGGAGCTCTACAACACAAACTAATATCTATCAGTCTAATTGGGACCCTTTATTTGTAAGTTAACATCTCATTTATGAATTCTAAGATTGTAGTAAGATTTAAGGTATACAGTGTTGTCAGTGTCAGGTCGATGTTCCTTCCATCAAGTTTACAGAGAAGAACAGTCCTACAATCTCCAGAACACTAAATGCAGGACACACACACACACAACACACTTCATCACAGCATACAGTCTCAAAGTGATATCAAAACCAAATGCCAGAAAATCCATACTGGTAGAATTAAATTAATAATAATAAAGATATTTCTGGCTTTGTCTCAACCACACCAGTAGGAGTTATGATTTATATTTAGTATAATCCAACTAAAACAGTGCAAAACCAAAACAGCAAATAATGCCACACAGTCACACCAATTCGCTGTCACACACCTCATTGGAATCTCCTCCATGTTGTCACTCTCATTGCCACTTTCATTCTCCTCTTCCTCTTCCTCTTCCTCCTCCTCCTTCATCTGTCCTCCTCTTTATCCTTCTTCTCTCCTTTCTCCTGTTCTCCCTGGCAGGATGAGATGCCCGAGATGTTGGACATGTTCGAGTCCTCTCCTCTGTGCTCCATCATGGACCTCATGGCCGCGTTGTAGATTCTCTTGCGAGCAACACTCCTACGCAGTCTAAGGGAAAGAGATTTCTTATAATGTAAATGCATAGATACAACAGAGTCACTTGAGTAAACGTTTCATCTGACTTCTGGGGAGAGGAAATGTAGTGGTTCCCTTTGAGGAAAGAAAAAAAAAAAAGAAAATTGAAAAGTTACAAAGAAAATACAATTACAAATTCAAGGTCTGGAAGTAAAGAAAGATTTAGACAACCTTCAATGATTTACAATTCACATAAAAGCACTATTCGGCACAGGTCACGTGACAAATTCCCGTCTTTTTTATATCAATGTCAACATGAAGAAGAAAAAATTTCCAGACAGGATACATATTAGCACTGCCATTCCCAAACTCACTTTCTAATCCTGGCGTCCAGCTTCCACTTCTCGTCTTGAGGCCGTTGTGTCTATCGAGCGACTCTTCAATCTGCCGCACGACAGCCTTGTTCTGCAGGAGCTCATTGCACACATAGGCCACAATCTCACTTTTCTGCGTCGGATTGAGGGCGAGGAAGGGCAGGTGCATCAGCCACTGGGACATCTTGTAAGCATCCATCTCCGCCAGTTTTGCATCCCATTCCTGGGCTTTTTGGGTTTTCGCGACGCTCCTTCTCTGTGCCCAGGAGGCATGAATGATGCGAACCTGCAAAGAGTGAGAAAAATGCTCATTCCTTGTTGGCTAAATATCAATATTGCAAAAGAGAAGGAAATATCTATTCCTTGAAGCTGTGGGAAAGAAGATGAAGATGAAATATGAGTAAAATTTTAAAACATACCCATTATAGTATATAAAGTACTTGACCTCAAAATAACTATAAGATATTATTAGAAAAGCCATGGCAAAGGCCCTTCTCCCAACTGCCCATTAAGACCCCAGCAAACTCACCTCGCCTGTGGCATTGGCATTTAGGTAAACTCTCAAGATTTCAGAAATGTTGGCATGCGTGATGTCAGCTCTGTTTAGGGTCTGGCCCAAGATGGTGGTATGGCGCTGTGCAGACGGAATTCCTGGATCTTCAATGGCACATACAAGCAAGTGAGACAGTACGCTCAAGAGCTCCTCCTCGCTTTCATTATCATTCAGGAGAGCCATCTGCAAGCTCTGAATTGATGGTAGTGACTCCATGTCTGGAATAAGGATAAAAAGATTTAATGTTTAAACAACACACTAAACTCACTCCTAATAAAGTTGATATCCTACACTAATACAAGTTTTTTCTTAGTCCTATAACATGAGTATAAACCCACTCATCTGTACCTCCATTTAAATTATTAAAATCTTCTCAACATTATAAAAATGAACTTAACGAAACAACAATTCTGCACTACAGATAAGACAGAGAGGGAAAATCTTAAATACCAAAGCCAAAGAACAACCACACTTGAGAGAAAAAGAAAGAAAAGAAGAAAGAAAAAAGATGAACAAACTAAACTTAAAAAAGGAATGATGACAACACCTACGAACCCTAAGGTTTCCCCGAAATTGTGCAGGAACTCAAAACCATGAGGATGTTTCCGAATGCCTCTGGGGGCAGTCTGAGGCCATCGAGACGGGAGATCTCGGGCAGGTCAGTGTGGTCCGTTAGTTCCATGTCCTCCTTCACCTCCTTCATGAGCTGGTGGATCTCCCGCGCCTGCAAGCGCTCCTCGCGTTTTCTGCAATGGAGGAACAGGCTTGTCTATACCACCTTGGAAAGCTGGGATAGGAATTGCTTATCTGACAAAAAGACGTCTTATTCATCGCAAACCATTTACATTTTCAGTGACTTAACCGACTCTTAAAATCATGAATCTAAAATTCAAACAGATTTTTCTTCTAGTTCCTTTTGTCCCTTTTCCTTTCCTGGACAGCTCTCCCTAACACACTCCTCAGCCCCAACTTCCCTTCTCCCTTCCTTCCATCAACTTCCTCTCCAACGCCCAATCATCAAAGTCATCAGCATCTCCTACCTTTCTCTGGTTGCCCTTTTCTCTTCCTTCATCTCCTCTCTCCGTCTTTCTCTCTCCTCGTATCTTTTCCTCGCTTCAATGGCGCGCACTAGAACTCCATGGTATCTCCTCCTCTCCCGCTCCTGGTCACGGAGAAGGTAAGGAGAGAAAAGAAAATGTAAAGAAAATGATTGCCTTCCAATAACAAGTAAAACCGTTTAATAAAAATAAAGATACAAAATTTCCTCCCCTAAACGATGGAAATATTCTTACAAACACCGCAAAAAAAAGAAGAAAAATCACATTTCACATACATAACTAAAACGCAGAGAACTGAGCCTTGTTGGAATATTATCTGCGGTTTTTACAATCTCAATGTCAGACTGAAATGTTACTATCCCCCCAATAAACTTAGTGATGAATCTAATGCTTTCAAAAAATTCTAAATATCTACTGGAACTTTTCCATTTCTGGCTCGAGTGCAAAGTGAAGAGCATGGTACAGCTATGATTAATTTTTACATTTTTACATCCTACAATTTTTTTTCTCTCTCTCTTACCAGGATGTCACATTGAATGGCAAATAATCCATTACTAGCAAGTCTTAATTCATGCCTTTTATTTTCTTTCAGTCACTGGCTTTAGCTCTAAGGAACTCACTACCATGAACTTCTGAAACTACAGGGAAACAGATCAGGAAGTGAATATTGTCCAGCTTCAATACACACCATGTATCCCCCTGGTAGAAGCTTTTGCAATCTGATTTTGAAACAAGAGAGAACAATCTCCATACATTTCCAATTTTGCTCTGAACAACCTGAAAATGCTAAACCAAACAAACCAGGAGTGAACAATAATCATAGAAGAAAGTACAGTTTATTATGTTAAGAGAAACTTCATTACCATGCTCTTCTGACAGCTTGAAAACCTCCATTAAATCTGATTTATCCTCTGCCTTCAAGGAAAAATTACAAGTATAAATATATTAGTCAAAAACTAAGTACCAGTTTATAAACCTCTTTCTGTTTTCTGTTAGTTCAAGCATGTACACAAAATAACTACTACATCATACAAATAACAAAGAATCTAGGAAGCTATTAACTGCAATACATTACCAAGTTACACATTAGTTATCATTAACAAATCCCTAGGTAATGCATGCAAGCACCTGTGCTGGATGAAAAACTTGTGAGAGGATTGATTAGGATAACCACTGAGCCGTCTGTGATGAATTAGTCCATCTTCAAAAGCAAAAAAGGAAAAAAAAAAGGGGGACTTGTCTCCAATTTTGTCTTGCCGTTCATCCTTCTCTTGAAACCAATCATCCAAAACAAGGAAGGAAGTGAGAAGTCACAAGCACAAATCCCATTCCAACTCATAATTTAACAAATACATCCTAAGCTCTCTTTCCCATTACAGCTGACTGCAGACATGTCCTTGGCCAAATCAAGTGAAAAGGGTGTAATGGACATCAACCCCAATGAAAACAGCAATCAGTGTCTGTCTTAATCAATCTCTCTTCCGCTACAAACAACCACACACTGGCAGTCAACCACCTACAACTGGCCACGCGCACAGAGCACAAACAAGCATTACATCATGCAAAGCTACGAAGTGCGAACTTACCTGCTCATTGCTCATCTTCAAGGGAAAAAATAATCTCTCACTCGTCAACATTACATGAAGGAGCAAGACAATAATGGGATCTAAAGGGCAGGAAGCAAGCAGGAATGCATTAGGTTACACAAAACAACGTAACAATGAACAGTTTCACAAGTGCCTGGGAAATGCTATCAAGGACTTATTCTGGTTTAGCCTAATTATTCGCATTTGGTTCTTTGGATTAAGAATATGCCTCTCTGCATTCTCTTATTACAATTACCTACAATAATCTTTCTAATCTACTAAATCATATTACTTATTGTGAGCATTTGAGTAAATGTAAACAAGTTCAGTATACCAATCTATCATGAACTTGGACATTAACCTAAGTTAAAATATTCATTAAAGGAAGGATGTTTAACAATATCTATTCTCTTAATGATTATTATAGGCAAATTCACTCTCTTGTACTTAAGGGATAAAATCTGCATCAGTCATCCTCTGAAGTCAACTCAAAATGCAAAAATGACAAATTATTCTTTTTCTCTTTTTTTTTTTAAGTTCAATAACAGACAATAAGCAAGACAGCAGCACTTCCGGGCCTATCAACCACAGATCACATTCTTTTTCCGAGAGGTTTCAGCAGTAGTCTCTTCACATTTCACTTCTAATACACATTCACAATCCTTAGTTTCTAGGCGAGGTACTTCATGCATCTAATAAATAACGTATATACATATAAAAAAAAAAAAAAGAGTAATAACAAATGAAGTAAGAAAAAGATAAATGCATCTACGAGTTCATGCAGTACAGACAAGAGAAAAAAAAGCAGCAATAGTTTCACAATACAATAACTTTTGTGACAAGTGGGGTTTTGGGGACACACACAGTAAGGTTGGTGAGGGGGAATACAGGCGCACCGATCAAGTGGCGAGTGTTTCAAACTTTGGTGGTCTGAGGATAGCAGATCGTTTAAGAACATTTATGGGATTTGTCTCCATTCTGAACTGAATATCCAGCTTGATAAATATGAGATCTGGAGACAAGATCTTAATAAAATAGAGCTTAATGGTGATTAAGTTCTTTCAAGTATAAATTCATTTTGACAAAATTATTATTCAATATCAGTATGTGCTTTATAGATACTTTCTAGTATCAAAACATCTTTGATTTGAAAATTGTGCATAAACTTGCCACACTTCCTAAAGAAAATTTGCAATGACTTTACACAACTTAAAAAGCCAAAAATAGATGTAAATTTCTTTTAAATATCCTTCAATAAGAAACACCGAACACGTTTAGAAACACTCGGTCTTCAATCAGTGCGACCTGAGGGTGGAAGGACATACCAGCTCAAGAGTGTAGAGCATTTCACGTTGTTTGTTGAGCTCCTGTAGATACAATGCGGAACAACAATAATGTCAGAGTGTCAGAGAGTATGTGATACAATCAGCAGTCATGATTCTAATGCAATGCCACGGCAGTATGATTTTCCCATTCCTGGTTGTAGAGAAGAAAAAAATACAGCCTAGTGAGGAGACCTTTAGATCATAACTGCTGGCTGTGCCACATAATGTGGGGGCATGCTAATCAACTGTTAAGGCTACATAGTTGAGTGTCGGTGGAGGATTATGAAGAACATTCAAAATGGAAAAAATATAGAAAAGTAAAACCAAATCATTATGTACAAAATAATGAGTTTTTGCAATTGCTGATATAAATCTGCAACATCAAAGAGAGTGAACAATACAGTAATCATAGCAAAATGTCGTGTTTACACACACAGAAATCATAAAAAGAGGGTACGAGCTTCAATGGAGTACAAAAGCAGATTGCGACGAGTGCACAGCATGTCATACATTCCCCTGATGTGTGTAAACGCTGAATCCTTTCCGTTTCGCAAGTGACCATCCACCGACCCTCATCAAGTAAGACTCACCGAAGACTTTCACACTGACTGATGGATCAATGACATACATTAACTAGATTTAGATGCTCATGAGTCTTTCCAGGAGCAAGGAAGCTGCAAAGGGCTGCTTCCCTCATTCAGGGGAATTGGTGAAACATTCCTACGGGAGAAATCTACAGTCTTGTATTCAGTGACTTGTGAATTAGTCTCTCTACACTTTCTCTTTGTTATTCTACTTGGTGCCATTCCTACAGCATACACCTACTAAAATATGAAAGAGTACAGAGCAATGGCTGACGGGGCCAATGTGGTTCCACAATCATTGGGGTTACCATCTGTTCAACTCTGTCATGAACAGTTTCACTTCCTAAGGAACAACCTGAAATATGAAAGATCTTTTTTTTGTGATACGGTTCCAAGTGAGAATATATCTATCACTCTTTACCAAGCATTACCTCATCACTGATTTTACTGAATTCTTATGTCAACCTGCTTGAAGATTAGAAAAGCAAATATAAACATGATATCATTCTAAACACTAAAAAACATAGTTTTAACACTGAGATAAGCATGACTTTGATTAGAGTAGCACTTTCCTACCAGAGTTAGATTCATAATGGTTTTCATCACCACATTACACTCCTCTTCTGATTAAACCAAATTATGATGTCTCAGAATGTGCTCAAAACTTGATAACTCTCTCACATTATCCTTTAATATCCATTAATATGACTGTGTTTGCAGGGATCTATCACTGTTATAATGCCATTTTATTTATTTATTTTCAAAGTTTTCTCTTAAAAAGCTTTGACCTAAACTAATGAAGTTTTATTTCATAAGCCTGCAGTTTTTACAGCATATCAAGGCAACCCTTAGTTGCACCATCTCTATTCCTTATATTTATGCCATAAACCCTAAACTCGAACCATGATTTACTTTACTTACAAACACTGACACAACCAATACATCTTCGCATTTGAACGTTGTTTTTTTTTTTTTTTTTTTTTTTTTTTTTGGGGGGGGGGAATACTATTCACTCTCCCACCTTCTCTACTTCATTCTCTTTCTCTCACCTCTTTTCACTTCTTCGTAATGAATCACTTACTTTCAAGTATACAAACACTCTACTTCATCCTGATAAGAATTCTCCCTTCACTTAATATTGAAATAAGGATAAAAAATCTTATGAGGGGGGAGGGGTACTAGAACAAACGTGAAATACAGAAAAGAGAAAGCATTTACATCAATTAACTATTCAGTGAATATCAAAAATGATGAAGGAAAGCAACATCAACTCTAAAAAGTTTAAATCTGTCTCAAAGAGGGTTACCTTGCAACTGCCATGCAAAGTGGAGATGGGGTGAGAGGCTGTCTATGAAAGTTCACTCTCTTTCCCTTCTAGCAAAGGAGGTCTAACATTCACTTGTATTGTGTCTTATGCTTTTCTAAATTCCCTAACTGCAACCTTCAATTTATTCTTTTGTGTGTAAATAAATAAATAATCAATAAAAAAAAAAAAACACATTTTGTCTTTTTGTATCAAAGCTGCAAAATAATACAACACAGTTTACTTTTCGTAAAGCAAGAGGTGGGAGATTAAACGCAAGAAAGAGACTATACTCAGCTGAGCAAGTTGTGGTATGACTCTGCTTCATCTCATCCAAAATCAAGCGAAAGCAACTCTCTCTTCAGAGGCAAGACGGCCTTACTCCTGAAGAAGGGCCAACAGTCCTACTTTCTCTCTCTCTTCCAAATCATACCTACCTTGGGTCATGAGATTCTTAATACTTTTGTAATATCTATGCTTCAGATTTTCTTGGTCTTATGTATTTATATATATTCTCACACTGACACATTCTCAAAAAACTAGGGAGACAAATGAAAGCAAGAAAATGTATCTAAAGATGGATAGACTGATAGACCTACTATAAAAGCAGAATGGAAACAGCATCTTATCGTTGTGTTAAGGAATGCCAAAGACTTTTCATATGGATTCAAGCTTCTCCTCTGAGTCTTACAATTATCGGACAGATTCAGACGGAATGAGAAAAAAATATATATAAATAAATAAATAAATAATAAAAATATAAAAATATCTTCTCTCTCAGTAATATTTCAACAAGGCGCACTCTTCTCTGTATAATTAGGAGGCCAGGTATCTGAATTTAAATCTTTTTCTTTTCTCCTTTCCCTTCGTCAAACTCATTTCTCTTCCTTCTCTCTCTTTTCTTACTTCCATTCCAGATATAAGGTAAGAACATTGATTCACTAATCCTCACATCTTTTAATTATTCATTTTTTCATTCCAACCTCTTATTCATTGCCGAATACGCATTATCTTGACAAAGCTTCAGTCCACACCAAACCTACACGACGTCCTCCCCTTTTACCTGTTGTCTGAAATCCACACAACACCAACTTACCTGTTCCTTAATCAACTTCTGTTCTGCTTTTCTTGTTCTCTTTCCTGCAAATACATGATGATAATTAACAAAGGTACAGTGGACTTATATTAAAATTATGACTTTTCCTCACAACAATGCCAAAATTTGAGCAGATCTGATACAAACTCGGACTACAGCAAGGGAACAGAATTGCAATCCTAGATATGGGAAAAAAAAAGGTACCATACAATTTAATTTAATCACTAACTCAAAACCACTTACCAAAATTCAAACTCTATATAACCCCCGTGTGAAACAAGAAAGAAAGGGGGGGGAAAAATCAATACAGCCTTGTAGATCACCTAAAAAGAAAGAAAAAAGAAAAAGAGAGGAAAATTGGCCTATCACTGAACAGCAAGGCCGCAGGTGACCCTGGCTCCTAACACCTGATGCCTTCAGCCA
>NW_023661657.1:5000-17228 GCF_015228065.2 Penaeus monodon | reverse complement strand
CTGACCTCACAGCAGAGATACACCCATGGCCGTCCCTCCACTTAAATCCACGTCAAGGCAGAGGGCGTTGCGATACATCGTCCTCGCTGTGGCTTCCGCTTCTTCTGCTCTGCCCTCCTTGGCTTTGGGTAAGGAGGTAAGCGGCAAGTCTGCACATGTGCGTGCGCGCGCGCATGTGTGTGTGTGTGCGTGTGTGTATCTGTGTGTGTGTGTGTGTGTGTGTGTGTATGTGTGTGTGCGTGTGTATGTGTGTGAGTGTGTGTATGTGAGTAGATGCATAAGGGACAGAACTACTCCACTCACGTACGTACATGAGGGTGTAAACAGGATGTAGGTTAATGAGAACCGGAAACCGCAATCGATTTACGTAACCAATGACCGTAACCGCAAGTGATTAACGTAATCAATGACCGTAACCGGATCATAATCATGGTAATGATGTTTTAGCATGCACACCAGACTACCTTACGGTCGTTCATGGCGCATCATAGCAGAAAGTAGGCATAATTAAAGTGATTATCATAATCAATGATCGGAACTGGAAATCATTAACCGACTCTAATGATATCTGTCTCTCCCCTCCTCTCCAATACAGGCGACTGGACAGAACGCCTCACCTTACGCATCACAACAGGTTAATGACCACGGAAAGTGATTAACGCAATCAATGACCGTAACCAGAATCATTATCAATGACCGTAACCAAAATCATTAGCACACACCTGGAGGACTCCCCTCCCCTTCTCTCTGAAACCATATGCCAGGTACCACAGATGATCCCTCCCCCACCCTCTTACCCAACCCCACCACCACCACCCTCTTCCATACCCTCCCACCCCCGCACCGCAATATTCATCATGTTTAAACTTGTAACTGTATCGATAATTAACCAAGTTACACACACGAGTGATCACCCCTCCTAATGAATGAGGCAATCATAATCCAACCCGATGCCAGGTGTCACAGATGACCCTCCTCCCCTCCACCCCCCGCAATATTCATCGTGTTTGAACTTGTACCTGGATCGAGAATTGACCCTGTTACAGACGAGTGACCACCCCTCCTAATGATTCATCGTGTTTGAACTTGTACCTGGATCGAGAATTGGCCTTGTTACAGACGAGTGACTAATGAATGAAACTGTCATAATCAATAACCCTAACGCCCTCCCCCCGTCCCCCCCCATCAGGTCGGTCACACAACAGGTCTGCTAATGACCAATAATTACCGTTCCGTTCCTCGTCGTGACCGGGATAAGAATACAATTATCTGAAAAGGATTATAAAACGCGGTGTACAATATATACTTTTATTTTTCTATTTCCATCACACACACACACACACACACACACACACACACACACACACACACACACACACACACACACACACACACACACACATACACATACACACACACACACACACACCACCACCACCACCACCACCCTCTTCCATACCCTCCCACCCCCACCCCGCAATATTCATCATGTTTAAACTTGTACCTGGATCGAGAATTGACCCTGTTACAGACGAATGATCATCCCTCCTAATTAATCATAATCCATAAATGTCCCTCTAATGATGTCTAATACACACACCTAAAGGGTTCCTCTCACCCTCCCCTCCTCCTCTCCAAACCAACCCTCTTTCCCTTCCTACCGCCCCTGCCCCACATTCCTCCATACCCAAAGCAATAATAGTAAGAAAAAGAAGCAAACAAACAAATCACAAGTCCTACTTAAGGAGATAGTACAGCCCTGCACTGAAGTGCGAGTGATCACCCCTCCTAATGAATGATGCAATCATAATCCAACCCAATGCCAGGTGTCACTGATGACCCACCTCCCTCATCACCCCTCCTCCCCTCCACACCCGCCCCCGCAATATTCTTCGTGTTTGAACTTGTACCCGGATCGAGAATTGACCCTGTTACAGACGAGTGACCACCCCTCCTAATGAATGAAACTAACACAAATAACAGGCTTAAATTTTCTGTGTAAATGTAAAATGCGATTACCACTATTTCATATGTTTGCACCTTTCATGCTTATAAAACTAAAAGGTTAATTACCTAATAGATTGAAAAGTCGCTGGTTTTATTCTATTTAGAGAGCATTAATAGGGTTTTCAAGGTATCTACACCAGGTCAAAGACGGGTTTCCCCCTCGTATTTATGCCTGAACACCTAAACAACCACCTCTTCTTGCTCAGAGGTAATGATGAAATAATCGCAAAGATTATAATCAGTATCTTTATTTTTTTTACAAATGCATAATATAACAAAGGTGCAGACCTAATAAGAATAATTCAAAAGAAATGACTTAATTTTGCAGAACGACTGATAAGCCTGCGACCTCCTCTCATATTTTAATGTGTTATACTAGCCGTTCTTACATCCCAAAGACATCTTCATAATAAAAATATAGTTTATTGAAAAGGATCATGAAATTCTTGTTGTACTTTATTATGACTCAAGCTTACACAAACATACGCCCTAAGATAACACAAATAACAGGCTTAAATTTTCTGTGTAAATATAAATGCGATAACCAATATTTCATACCTTTGCACGTTTCATACTTATAAAACTAAAAGGTTAATTACCTAATAGATTGAAATGACGCTGGTTTTATTCTATTTAGAGAGCATTAATAGGGTTTTTAAGGTATCTACACCAGGTCAAAGACGGGTTTCCCCCTCGTATTTACGCCTGAACACCTAAACAACCACCTCTTTTTGCTCAGAGGTAATGATGAAATAATCGCAAAGATTATAATCAGTATCTTTATATTTTTTACAAATGCATAATATAACAAAGGTGCAGACCTAATAAGAATAATTCAAAAGAAATTACTTAATTTCGCAGAATGACTGATAAGCCTGCGACCTCCTCTCATATTTCAACGTGTTATACTAGCCGTTTGTACATCCCAAAGACATATTCATAATAAAAATATAGTTTATTGAAAAGGATCATGAAATTCTTGTACTTTATTATGACTCTCAAGCTTACACAAACATACGCCCTAAGAGGCGATAACACAAATTGACCCTGTTACAGACGAGTGACCACCTCTCCTAATGAATGAAACTGTCATAATCAATAACCCTAACGCCCTCCCCCCGTCCCCCCACCCCCATCAGGTCGGTCACACAACAGGTCTGCTAATGACCAATAATTACCGTTCCGTCCCTCGCCGTGACAGGGATAGAATACAAGTAACTGAAAAGGATTATAAACTCGTTGTACAATATATACTTTTATTATTCTATTTCCATCACACATATTTTGCGTCAATCCCGTATATGGTGTAAGCGATGTGGAAGGAGAAGAACTCGTACTTGCACAATTGTCTCTAATGTCACCACCACCCCTCCTCTCCTCTCCAAAGCATATTCTGTTTTTGCTACGAGAATATATCACTGGTTCTATTCTGTGTTTGCTAACGATTTCTCACTATTGGTGAATGATGAGAATATATTGGATAGATCATCTTCACCGGTGGCAGCTCTTGGATGTTTGATAGGGCATGTGTCAGGACCATCTATGTAGCGATAAGTTAGAGCTGTCTGGAAGATAATTCTTTTGTCTCGATCGTATCCTCCTCTTAAATGACAGTCTGTCACCAGTGGATTACGGAACTTAACCCGTTTCTTTATTGCGGTGATATCTCCAGGTGGCGATGATTTATTATTTGTAGTGTAGGTGGGTTTCTCCATTGAATATCTTCTTCCTGGCGTATTGTCACTCACTGTTCACTCACCAAACGACTAAACTGGGCTTTAAATACCATTGACGACAATATTTCCATGCTGGCAACTATTGATACTGTTGGGCGGGCGGGAGGTAGGCGGGTGGGAGCGGTAGGGGCCTCAGCTCTTAACATGTTATACTAGCCGTTCTTACATCCCAGAGACATCTTCATAATAAAAATATACTTTATTGAAAAGGATCATGAAATTCTTGTACTTTATTATGACTCTCAAGCTTACACAAACACACGTCCTAAGAGGCGATAACACAAATAACAGGCTTAAATTTTCTGTGTAAATGTAAATGCGATAACCAATATTTCATATGTTTGCACCTTTCATGCTTATAAAACTAAAAGGTTAATTACCTACTAGATTGAAAAGTCGCTGGTTTTATTCTATTTACAGAGCATTAATAGGGTTTTTAAGGTATCTACACCAGGTCAAAGACGGGTTTTCCCCCTCGTATTTACGCCTGAACACCTAAACAACCACCTCTTCTTGCTCAGAGGTAATGATGAAATAATCGCAAAGATTATAATCAGTATCTTTATTTTTTTTACAAATGCATAATATAACAAAGGTGCAGACCTAATAAGAATAATTCAAAAGAAATAACTTAATTTCGCAGAACGACTGATAAGCCTGCGACCTCCTCTCATATTTTAACGTGTTATACATCCCAAAGACATCATAATAAAAATATAGTTTATTGAAAAGGATCATGAAATTCTTGTTGTACTTTATTATGACTCTCAAACTTACACAAACATACGCCCTAAGAAGTGATAACACAAATAACAGGCTTAAACTTTCTGTGTAAATGTAAATGCGATAACCAATATTTCATACCTTTGCACGTTTCATACTTATGAAACTAAAAGGTTAATTACCTAATAGATTGAAATGATGCTGGTTTTATTCTATTTAGTGAGCATTAATAGGGTTTTCAAGGTATCTACACCAGGTCAAAGACAGGTTTCCCCCTCGTATTTACGCCTGAACACCTAATTATCTACCAACTAGCGTCACTACTTGCCCATATGTATAACTATTGTTTGAACTGACTTGACAAATGACCGTGTTACAGACGAGTGATCACCCCTCATAACCAATAACAAATAACCGCACAAGGGAAAGAACCTAACCGCAGGACGGATAGAAGTCAGGCCAGGTAATGACCAAATTCAAGGTGTTGACCCGAGAACAGGTGATCCTTCCTTCCCTTCCTACTGCCCCTGTCCCATTACAAACCAATAATAGTAAGAAAAAGAAGCAAACAAACAAATCACCAGTCACAAGTCCTGCTTAGGGAGATAATACAGCTCTGCACTGAAGTGTTACAGGTGAGTGATCACACCTATAGCTAATGAGCGTGACACGATCAATATGATAGCCCGATATCAGTTGTCGCTGACGACCCCACCTCCATCGTCACCCCCCTCCCCCCTCCCCCATATGCCTTTGTGTACTCAATATGCCTTTATTATGACTCTCAAGTTTACACAAACACACGTCCTAAGAGGCGATAACACAAATAACAGGCTTAAAGTTTCTGTGTAAATATAAATGCGATAACCAATATTTCATACTTTGCACGATTCATACTTATAAAACTAACAGGTTAATTACCTAATAGACTGAAAAGACGGTGGTCTGATTCTATTTAGAGAGCCTGAATAGTGTTTTCAAGGTATCTACACCAGGTCAAAGACGGGTTTCCCCCTCATATTTACGCCTGAACACCTAATTATCTACCAACTAGCGTCACCACCTGTCCTACGTGTTGACTCAGTTATGTTTTGCTAATTAACCTCAAGGGACAATGCGGTATATTTCCTAAAATGTACCTACCGCATTTCTCGATGTTTTACAATCTACAATGCAACTTAGGAAATATATTTAGTTTTCCCTTAAGACCCATATGTATAACTATTGTTTGACCTTGTAACTGACTCGACAAATGACCGTGTTACAGGCGAGTGATCACCCCTCATAACCAATAACAAATAACCGCAGGACGGATAGAAGTCAGGCCAGGTAATGACCAAATTCAAGGTGTTGACCCGAGAACAGGTGACCCTTCCTTCCCTTCCTACCGCCCCTGCCCCACATTCCTCCATATCTCATTACAAAGCAATAACAGTAAGAAAAAGAAGAAGCAAACAAACAGTCACAAGTCCTGCTTAAGGAGATAATACAGCCCTTCACTGAAGTGTTACAGGTGAGTGATCACACCTATAGCTAATGAGCGTGACACGATCAATATGATAGCCGATGCCAGGTGTCACTGATGACCCACTTCCATCATCACCCCCCCTCCCCTCCCAACCCTCCCCCGCAATATTCATCGTGTTTGAACTTGTACCTAGATCGATAATTGACCATGTTACAGACGAGTGACCGTGACCACCTCTCCTAATGAATGAAACTGTCATAATCAATAACAAATAACCCTCGAAGGGAGAGGACCCTAACGATTGATAAGCTTACGACCTCCTCTCATCTTTTAATATGTTATACTAGTCGTTCTTACATCCCAAAGACATCTTCATAATAAAAATATAGTTCATTGAAAAGGATCATGAAATTCTTGTACCTTATTATGACTCTCAAGTTTATACAAACACACGTTCTAAGAGACGATAACACAAATAAAAGGCTTAAATTTTCTGTATAAATGTAAATGCGATAACCAATATTTCATATGTTTGCACGTTTCATACTTATAAAACTAACAGGTTAATTACCTAATAGATTGAAAAGACGCTGGTTTTATTTCATTTAGAGAGTATTAATAGTGTTTTCAAGGTATCTGCCCAGGGCAAAGGTGGGTTTCCCCTTCATATTTACGCCTGAACACCTGATTATCTACCAACTAGCGTCACCACCTGTCCCACGTGTTGACTCAGTTATGTTTTGCTAATTAACTCAAGGGACAATGCAATATTTTTCCTAAAATGTTCCTGCCTCATTTCGCAATGTTTTACAATTTTAAATGCAACTTAGGAAATATATTTAGTTTTCCCTTAAGACCCATATGTATAACTATATACAGACGAGCGTATCCTTCCATAAGAGGTCGCATAACAATACATCCTCCGTTTTATAATGATATCAGAAAAAAGACGAATCAACACAGAAGGTGGACTAGCTTTTCAGCAATTTGCTCCCCTTCCTCGAAATTGTCTATACTACCTGGCTCGGTAGGAGCATTCAGATTCTGATAGAAGCTTATAAGTACTAACGACCGCATCTGAGTCATTACATGCTTATATTTTATCAAATTATTCTCTAATGACAAATAATGCTTACCTATAGTATCAATATATTTATATACTATTTTTGTATAAAATTACCATATTACCTTGCTATATAAGGTGGAAATAAATAAAATACCTAAAACTGTTAACGCACGCGGCGGCGACGGTTTTTGCGGCGGTGGCGGAGGCGGTGGACCCGGACAAATGACCGTGTTACAGGCGAGTAATCACCCCTCATAACCAATAACAAATAACCGCAGGACGGATAGAAGTCAGGCCAGGTAATGACCAAATTCAAGGTGTTGACCCGAGAACAGGTGACCCTTCCTTCCCTTCCTACCGCCCCTGCCCCACCTCCGACGCAAACCATCGCCGGGTCCGCCGCCTCCGCCACCGCCGCAAAAACCGTCGCCGCCGCGTGCGCGTTTACTTGCCCGGGCGTGCAGTAGCGTTGGCGAAGGACGCGTGCGGAAGTAGGCGGCTTACAATCTCCCCTTTCTAACTGCGGTCAGTTTTACATTAATATATCGTGCTCTGAATAGGTTAACCGACGTAGGGGAGGGGGGGGGCGATGACATAGGTAGTTTAGCTGTTGAAAGATTACAATACAAGAGATGACATAGGTAGTTTAGCTGTTGAAAGATTACAATACAAGATTTAGTAAAAAATTATGTCTCAGGCAAATAAGTTGATACCTTTATGCGTTTATATATAAAAGGGTTATATCGTGTTTATCAAAAAACATCGATGTCGAAGCTAATACCCATGGTCAAAAATCCCTGCTTTAGGCTAATTTGTCTGTGTCTTTGTCCAATACACGAACACTTATAAAAACTTTGTAACATGAGGAGCAAAACAAGTTTTCCGAAAGGAGCCTAATATTTTAAACAAAATATAATTTTATACTTTTATACTTTTAAGCCCAATATTTATGTTTTGATTTTCATATAATATTTATTATTATTTATTTATGTTTACATGTAAGAGGTTTTATTTCCTGATAGATCTTTAGATATTTCAATAATGTAACATTTTATCCCATGGCAATCGCCGATAATGGCCTTTGGCGTAGGCACGGCAGATAATTTTAATTAATCAATGAACATATTTCTGAGACAAAGTATGTTAACAGTTTTAGGTATTTTATTTATTTCCACCTTATATAGCAAGGTAATATGGTAATTTTATGCAAAAATAGTATATAAATATATTGATACTATAGGTAAGCATTATTTGTCATTAGAGAATAATTTGATAAAATATAAGCATGTAATGACTCAGATGCGGTCGTTAGTACTTATAAGCTTCTATCAGAATCTGAATGCTCCTACCGAGCCAGGTAGTATAGACAATTTCGAGGAGGGGGAGCAAATTGCTGAAAAGCTAGTCCACCTTCTGTGTTGATTCGTCTTTTTCTGATATCATCATAAAACGGAGGATGTATTGTTATGCGACCTCTTATGGAAGGATACGCTCGTCTGTATATAGTTATACATATGGGTCTTAAGGGAAAACTAAATATATTTCCTAAGTTGCATTTAAAATTGTAAAACATCGCGAAATGAGGCAGGAACATTTTAGGAAAAATACTGCATTGTCCCTTGAGGTTAATTAGCAAAACATAACTGAGTCAACACGTGGGACAGGTGGTGACGCTAGTTGGTAGATAATCAGGTGTTCAGGCGTAAATATGAAGGGGAAACCCACCTTTGCCCTGGCGCAGATACCTTGAAAACACTATTAATACTCTCTAAATGGAATAAAACCAGCGTCTTTTCAATCTATTAGGTAATTAACCTGTTAGTTTTATAAGTATGAAACGTGCAAACATATGAAATATTGGTTATCGCATTTACATTTATACAGAAAATTTAAGCCTTTTATTTGTGTTATCGTCTCTTAGAACGTGTGTTTGGCTTGAGAGTCATAATAAGGTACAAGAATTTCATGATCCTTTTCAATGAACTATATTTTTATTATGAAGATGTCTTTGGGATGTAAGAACGACTAGTATAACATATTAAAAGATGAGAGGAGGTCGTAAGCTTATCAATCGTTAGGGTCCTCTCCCTTCGAGGGTTATTTGTTATTGATTATGACAGTTTCATTCATTAGGAGAGGTGGTCACGGTCACTCGTCTGTAACATGGTCAATTATCGATCTAGGTACAAGTTCAAACACGATGAATATTGCGGGGGAGGGGTGGGAGGGGAGGGGGGGGTGAGATGGAGGTGGGGGTCATCAGTGACACCTGGCATCGGGCTATCATATTGATCGTGTCACGCTCATTAGCTATAGGTGTGATCACTCACCTGTAACACTTCAGTGCAGAGCTGTATTATCTCCTTAAGCAGGACTTGTGACTGGTGATTTGTTTGTTTGCTTCTTTTTCTTACTAATATTGGTTTGTAATGGGGTATGGAGGAATGTGGGACAGGGGCGGTAGGAAGGGAAGGAAGGATCACCTGTTCTCGGGTCAACACCTTGAATTTGGTCATTACCTGGCCTGACTTCTATCCGTCCTGCGGTTAGGTTCTTTCCCTTGTGCGGTTATTTTGTTATTGTTATGAGGGTGATCACTCGTCTGTAACACGGACATTTGTCAAGTCAGTTCAAACAATAGTTATACATATGGGCAATTATTGACGCTAGTTGGTAGATAATTAGGTGTTCAGTCGTAAATACGAGGGGGGAAACCCCGTCTTGACCTGGTGTAGATACCTTGAAAACCCTATTAATGCTCTCTAAATAGAATAAAACCAGCGTCATTTCAATCTATTAGGTAATTAACCTTTAGTTTCATAAGTATGAAACGTGCAAAGGTATGAAATATTGGTTATCGCATTTACATTTACACAGAAAGTTTAAGCCTGTTATTTGTGTTATCACCTCTTAGGGCGTATGTTTGTGTAAGTTTGAGAGTCATAATAAAGTACAACAAGAATTTCATGATCCTTTTCAATAAACTATATTTTTATTATGATGTCTTTGGGATGTAAGAACGGCTAGTATAACACGTTAAAATATGAGAGGAGGTCGCAGGCTTATCAGTCGTTCTGCGAAATTAAGTTATTTCTTTGAATTATTCTTATTAGGTCTGCACCTTTGTTATATTATGCATTTGTAAAAAAATAAAGATACTGATTATAATCTTTGCGATTATTTCATCATTACCTCTGAGCAAGAAGAGGTGGTTGTTTAGGTGTTCAGGCGTAAATACGAGGGGGAAACCCGTCTTTGACCTGGTGTAGATACCTTAAAAACCCTATTAATGCTCTGTAAATAGAATAAAACCAGCGACTTTTCAATCTAGTAGGTAATTAACCTTTTAGTTTTATAAGCATGAAAGGTGCAAACATATGAAATATTGGTTATCGCATTTACATTTACACAGAAAATTTAAGCCTGTAATTTGTGTTATCGCCTCTTAGGACGTGTGTTTGTGTAAGCTTGAGAGTCATAATAAAGTACAAGAATTTCATGATCCTTTTCAATAAAGTATATTTTTATTATGAAGATGTCTCTGGGATGTAAGAACGGCTAGTATAACATGTTAAGAGCTGAGGCCCCTACCGCTCCCACCCGCCTACCTCCCGCCCGCCCAACAGTATCAATAGTTGCCAGCATGGAAATATTGTCGTCAATGGTATTTAAAGCCCTGTTTAGTCGTTTGGTGAGTGAACAGTGAGTGACAATACGTCAGGAAGAAAAGAAGATATTCAATGGAGAAACCCACCTACACTACAAATAATAAATCATCGCCACCTGGAGATATCACCGCAATGAAGAAACGGGTTAAGTTCCGTAATCCACTGGTGACAGACTGTCATTTAAGAGGAGGATACGATCGAGACAAAAGAATTATCTTCCAGACAGCTCTAACTTATCGCTACATAGATGGTCCTGACACATGCCCTATCAAACATCCAAGAGCTGCCACTGGTGAGATGATCTTCCAATATATTCTCATCATTCACCAATAGTGAGGAAATCGTTAGCAAACACAGAATAGAACCAGTGACATATTCTCTTAGCAAAAACAGAATTTGCTTTGGAGAGGAGAGGAGGGGTGGTGGTGACATTAGAGACAATTGTGCAAGCACGAGTTCTTCTCCTTCCACATCGCTTACACCATATACGGGATTGACGCAAAATATGTGTGTGGAAATAGAAAAATAAAAGTATATATTGTACAACGAGTTTTATAATCCTTTTCAGTTACTTGTATTCTTATCCCTGTCACGGCGAGGGACGGAACGGTAATTATTGGTTATTAGCAGACCTGTTGTGTGACCGACCTGATGGGGGTGGGGGGACGGGGGGAGGGCGTTAGGGTTATTGATTATGACAGTTTCATTCATTAGGAGGGGTGGTCACTTGTCTGTAACAGGGTCAATTTGTGTTATCGCCTCTTAGGGCGTATGTTTGTGTAAGCTTGAGAGTCATAATAAAGTACAACAAGAATTTCATGATCCTTTTCAATAAACTATATTTTTATTATGAATATGTCTTTGGGATGTACGAACGGCTAGTATAACACATAAAAATATGAGAGGAGGTCGCAGGCTTATCAGTCGTTCTGCGAAATTAAGTAATTTCTTTTGAATTATTCCTATTAGGTCTGCACCTTTGTTATATTATGCATTTGTAAAAAAAATAAAGATACTGATTATAATCTTTGCGATTATTTCATCATTACCTCTGAGCAAGAAGAGGTGGTTGTTTAGGTGTTCAGGCGTAAATACGAGGGGGAAACCCGTCTTTGACCTGGTGTAGATACCTTGAAAACCCTATTAATGCTCTCTAAATAGAATAAAACCAGCGACTTTTCAATCTATTAGGTAATTAATCTTTTAGTTTTATAAGCATGAAAGGTGCAAACATATGAAATAGTGGTAATCGCATTTTACATTTACACAGAAAATTTAAGCCTGTTATTTGTGTTAGTTTCATTCATTAGGAGGGGTGGTCACTCGTCTGTAACAGGGTCAATTCTCGATCCGGGGACAAGTTCAAACACGAAGAATATTGCGGGGGCGGGTGTGGAGGGGAGGAGGGGTGATGAGGGAGGTGGGTCATCAGTGACACCTGGCATTGGGTTGGATTATGATTGCATCATTCATTAGGAGGGGTGATCACTCGCACTTCAGTGCAGGGCTGTACTATCTCCTTAAGTAGGACTTGTGATTTGTTTGTTTGCTTCTTTTTCT
>NW_023661656.1:7500-17233 GCF_015228065.2 Penaeus monodon | reverse complement strand
AATGTTCTCCCGATGATATGAGGGAGTTTTAAATGTGGTCAATCTACTGCACAATTCAAAGATCCCAAAAAATATTTATAACCCTTGGATTTTATAAAAAAAATTTAAAAAAAGGGGGTATATTTGTGTTGAAAGTCACTGAAGTAAACTGGTAATTCCTCAAGTTGAATTATTAATTACCGTATAGGGAAGTAAAGGTTTGAGTAAAGAAAGATAAAATTGTTAACAAAATAAATGAAGTGTGGGGGTTCCAAAAAAAAAAAAAAATTTCAACTGGGAACTCAAATTAGTATGTCAGAGCCCTTTTAAATTTTGAAACACACACACACCACAACACACACCCACACACACACACACAAAACACACCACACACACCCCACCCCACACCCCACACACACACACACACCCCCCAAACCCCCTTGCCCGTTTTTGTTTTGGGGGGGTTTGGGAGGCGGAGACGGGGAACCAATGATGGGAACTCCCCCCTTTGGGGAAACTCACCCCTACTAACAAATTTTGCAGGCTTTTTTTCCCTTCCCACTTTTCGTTCTGTCCCTTCACCAAACCCTTCTGCACCACCCCCTGGTGTGAGCCCCCCCCCCCGGGGGAAAGGATAAAAGGTGCTTTGCCGTCCTGAACGGCCTGAGGGAGCCATGGGCAGGGTATCCCCTTTTAGTTATTAGCCCTCCCCTCAAGGGGACCCTGGGGGGGTGGACTGTTATAACCCGGGGCCCCGGGGGCCCAAATAAAACTTACCCCACTATTGGGGGCAATGAGGCTTGCCCCTTTATCAAAAGCCCCAACGAGTAAACCCACCGATTCCCGACCCAGGCTCCCTTTGCCCGGCTCCGAAACCAATAATACCCCCCTATAAATCCCTACTATATTTTAGCCAAAAACAACCCTTAAAAATTTTCCACTCCCCGCAAGCTCAACTTTCAACCCCTCTACCCCCACAACCCCAACATAAAAACCCCCCCATCCTCCTATTAAACCTTACACCTTTTCCCCCACCCCCCCAAAAACAAACCTCCCCAAAACTCCATTTTCGTACGCCCCCCCCTTCGATACCCTTCTCTACAACAATTTTGAAACCCTTCAGCGCACCCAAAGGGGCCCGTTTTTTCGTGATCCCCCAAAACGCTCCCTACTCGAAAAAACCCCCTTCTTTCCCAACAATGCCAAAACAAGTAGGAAAAGTTTTTTCCGTACCCGACCCGACCGCCCCCGTTTTGTACAGAACTCCAAAAACCAACTTGTTTAAAAAAAACAACAACCTATAGATAACCCCCACCCTTTGCGCCCCCACCCAAAAACCCTCAAATTGCACCGGAACTTTTTCAATCCCCAGAAAATTGGTGTTGTGGAGAAGATCTATTGCCGTCTCACAGATAGAGAAACATCAGTGCAATGCACCCATTCCCCCAGGGGGTCATCGAAAAAAACCCATAACTAGCAAAATTACCTTCCTAGACGACTTCCCCTTTTAAGTCGCATAGGGGAGAACCCCCCTTTTTTGTCCATCCCAAACCCTCCACTTCGGGCCCAAAAACTTTTGGGCCTTTAGGACACCCCCCAAACTTTGGGTTTCCACAGCCAGATCCCCACAGGCCCAACCGGCAACCCGATCTAACGCCGCAAAATACGAAAAGTGCCAACTTGGCGCCCCCAAATATATTTTATGGGGGGTTTCCCACCTAAAAAATTTGAGTCTTGAGGTAACAACCTAAATTTAAAAACTTGGACTAACTATAACCAGACAAAAAGACGTGACGTGGTTTCTTCCTTCCCCTTACCCCAATAAAACTGTCCTTACCAATTCCCTAAACCCCCCCCCCCATTTTAACCCCCCCCTTCCCCTCCTCCCTTTCCTCAGTCAGATTTTTTACCCTAAATCCAGACACTCCAATCTCTACTACAGTTTTTAACACCCTAAAAACCCCAAACCTTTCCCCCTCTCCCTCCCCCGCACTCCCGAAAAACAGACGAAAAACGTTTCCACCCCTTTTCCCCCTACCCCAATACCCCCCCTTTTTTTGTCCTAGCTGAGACCCACCCTTTTTCCCCCCCCTAAAGAACCTTTTACCCCCCAAAACCCCCCAACCAATCCTCAAAAGAAACCTTTGAAAATATTCAAGATCCCCAAAAAAATTTGACATCAACCCCCAAAATTTTACAACTCCTGCCCCTTTCCCACCTCCAAGTAACTGTGATATCCACCCTCCCCCTAACAAAACCCCTCCCCCCAAATCCCCCAACCCCCCCAACCAGCCCACCCCCCGACCCCAAACCCCCCCCAAATTTCCCCCCCACCACCCCCTATCCTTCCATCCCCCCTTTGAACACCGTGAACCCTTTGCCCAAATACCCCCTTTCACAAAACCCTTGTTTTAACCCCCCTACTGTAAACACCAACCCCCACACCCTCCCATCTCAGACCTCCAATCCCTTTCCCACCCTCTGCGCTTCCCCCCAAAATCCCAACAGTACTACAATTAATCAGAAAGATAAAATCCTTCTTGGGAATATTCGCTTTTCCCGCTCCCACGACCTGACCTTGTCTTCCTTTCCTTTTATAATCCTCATTGTATCCCTTTAAGAGACCTTTTTACACATCCCCCAATACCAATCCAATTATATTTTGTTTTTCCCCCCCCCTTTATGTCTCATCCATATTATAAATCAAAAAAAACACCTTATGTCACACCCCCTTTTAAAAACCAAATTCCCCTTTGCACGTTATCGTATTTTCCTTCTTTTTGGACACAGTATTTCAGTCACTTCTTCCTTCCCACCCCTTTGACTTTTTTGTTTTGAAATCAAAATTTCCCAACTTAAACCCACCCTCTCATAGTGGGATTTTAATGCCGCCACACTCATGGGGTGTTTCTACAGCAACCCCGAGGCCGACTCTAGAGTGCTTCCTCCCACAGCTGACCTTACATTCAAAATTCAGATGCCCCAATAAACTTTCTCATGCTTACCTCTCTCTATGCTCCCCCTTCTCTTCTTTAGTTTCCACGGGTCAGTTTAGCCATTTTTCCAGTTCCCTTTTCCTATTTAAGTCCACTCCAACTCCCCACGCTGTTTTTGATAACCCGACGGGCATACTTTCACTTCACTCTTGCATTCTACCCCCCCCCCCTCCCTCACCTCCATTCAGAAATGATACAGTATTTCACAAAACGTCTTAAGAGCTGCACAACAGTACCCCTCGAACCTCAAGACCAATCCCCAAATGGTTCCTGGGGGAATTTCGTTGCACAAAAGCATTTCGCTTAAAACGTGCACTGGAAAGTTCCGCAAAAGGGAAGGTACCCCAAAATAAACTATCAGCCTTTATCTCCTTTTAAAAGAGCACTCCCCTTCTCCGTCGAACAATCCGGAATAGTAAAAAAAAAGCGGCAAAATTATGTTTCATCAATTACACCCTCTACATCATCCATTTTTGGGCGCCGAATCCAAAATTTCGGGAAAAAATCCCCCCATCCCCCCGTCCTCCTTCGAAAACCCCATTTCTGACCCTCCCCAATCGTAATAAAGGGGGTGTTTTTTCAGCCAGGTCAAGTGTTCTCCCCTTTCTCCACTATCAAGACCCCAGAGAACGTCCCCCAACCTTACCCCTCCTTGAGAGTCCTATAACCCCCATTTCTTCCTCTAACTCTTATGCCCTAAAACGTCCCGTAACACTCATAAAGGGCCCTGCCGGATTCACTACCGTAGCTCCGGCAACTCCCATCCCCCCTTTAACCCTTTCCTTTTAAAAAAATTTAAAACCCAATTGGACATCAGGAAATTTCCTAAAATTTGGTGAGAACTTTACCTTCCCTTCTGAAACCCGTAAATCGGGTACCTTCCCAAGCTATCCCCCATCGCATAACTGTGTTTGTCAAACTTTAGAAAAGGTGAACTCCCTTTAATTTGGGGTATTTTTAATCTCACAATCTTCTTTTCCCCTTTCCCAATTCGGTTTTTTGCCGTGCCGAAGCACAGCTGACCCCCTTGCTCTTTTTGAGAATATTACATCTGCATTGACGCCATGAACCCGTACTGCTATTTTTTTTATCTAGAAAAAGCTATGGTACGACAGGCGGTCCCATATTCTCCAAAAATTTTGTCCCTCTGGGATATGTGGAAACTGGGTGTTTATAAAGTCCCCCCTTTTAAAGCACTTTCCAGGTAAAAATCCCCTCTGCCACATTCTTTCCCCCAAATCGAAGGGTCCACAAGGCAGTTGCTCAGTACCCTTTTTCTTCTGCTGTAATGAATTGTCTCAGTTTACCACCGGGAGCCCCGGGTATCACTAGTTGATGTTTTAACCCATCATCCCTTGGCAACCCCTCCCAAAATTCCTACCAATTTTTCAATTCAATCTAAATTGAAAGGCCCGGGCGAAGCCAGAACTTCGAAATCTCAGAAAGCAGCAATGCAATCTCACAGTTCACCCGGGGCCCAAAAACCAGGGCTTCCGCTTTCTACCTAAATTTCTCCATTTTTTCTCGCCACGTTGGGCCCCCTACCCCACTCTTTTATATGACTCCACCCCAAAGCGTTCCTCTGGAAATCCTAGGTCATTTTGACCCCAAACTGTTGGCAGACCAATTTTCTACACTTTAAAGAAAAGCTCTCCGGTCTCGAATAAAAAAATCTATCCCAATATCAGGGCTGTTTGAAAAACTCCCCTTCATCCATGTTACTTATCCTCCCCACTTTGTTTTGGGATGCCATATTCCTCCTCTGCCTCAACTTCTTCCTCCCCATCTTTACAATCCATCACGTGGTTTCGCTTAGCACTAGGCCCCTTTTGCTCCTCCCCTTTGAGACCTTCACGAATCGGGAACCATCTCATCTCGACGCGTGCCCTTCCCTCTCCGATGCTTGTCGATTCCCCCAAATTTTTCCTCACTAAACTAACTATCCCACAACCCCATTTTACCTTAGCTTCATCCCACAATTTACTACTCCTTTCCCCCTCGAAGGGAAACCCCCCCTCCCCCATTCCCCTTTCCCCCATCCCCAACCTCTCCCGTTCTCGTCCATTCCGTCCCTCCCATGGTTTATACCTCACCCCAATTTTTGCTTTCTGTTTCCCGACACCAAAATCAAAATCCCCCCTACGCCCTTCCCACACATTTCCTTGACCATTTTTCCCCAATCTTCCTCTAGTATTTCACTATATATGAGGCTCCAAATCCCCCTCCGGGGCTGTTTTTCAGTAAACTTTCCAACTCGTACTTTCAAATACTCCCTTCCTCCCGAACAGTGTCCTTTCACAGAACTTTTTGCTCTCCTTTTTGCTCTAAAAAAATTCTCACTCTCCTTTTTTCTTTTACAAATTTTTATGATCCCGTTAACTCTTAATTCATAAAGCATACACACCCCAACCCCTTTTTTGTAAGTCCAGAATGGTTGTTCTACCTTCCCCCGCCATAAAAAAAATCAAATTTGCGGGTCCCCGCCATGTTGGAAACCCGGGAATAAAAGGCAGAACACAGCACGCCACGCTCAGCCCATATACCAACCATGTTCTCCGACCCAGCCACAGATTTTTTCCCCACTTTTAAAACCTTGTTTTTAATCGATGGAAAACTTGGTCAAGCCCCTGCACTAATAAATTTTCATTCTGTAAAAATATCAATCTCCCCCGACGCTCCTTTTATCGGAAAAACGTTGGGACCCCTCTCGCCCCATTACGATTGGCCACACCCCTCTAACACACTCCTATTGTAACAATCGTCCCCCCTTTTTTCCCTTTGTAAGTTCCCCCTTTTAACCCACACATCTATTGTCTGCCCACGTTTTTAAAAAAGCATACCTCCTTTCCCCCCCCTTCCTCCCCCACCACCCCCTCAAACCATCAAACCTTACAGAATCCAAAAATTTTCGCTTCAAAAACAGACACACACAACACACAACACAACACACACACACCACACACACCACAACACACACACACCACACACACACAAAAACACCCACAAATGTAAAAATATATTTTAATATTTTATATATATATTATATATATATAAATATATATATATGTGATATATTATGTGTTTGGGGTGGTGGTGTTGATATGGGTTTTTAAAAATTTGTGTATATAATAATATAATATATTAAAAAAATTTTATATATAAATATAAAATATATATATAATTGGGGGGGGTGTGTGTTATATGTGTGTGGTGTGTGTGGGTGGGGGGGTGTGGGTTGGGGTGGGTGGGGGTGTGGGTGGGTGTGTGGTGTGTGGGATATAAGATGGGATGATATATATATATAGTAATTATATTATCAGGTAGTAATATAATTTAAATTTGATAAATATAGCAGGAGAATAATGTAGGGGGGGAAAAAAATAAATAAATATTTATTATATAAAATATAAAATATAAAAATAAATTTTAAAGTAATTATATAAAAATATATATATAATATTATAATATAATAAATTTAATAATTAATTTATGAATTTTTTTATATAAATATATAAATATATATATATTAATATAGTTAAATTTTAATTAAATATATTTATATTTATTATATATATATTTTATATAATATAATAAATATAATATATATATATAAATTAAATTATTAAATAATATATATATATAAAAATATAATAATATATTTTTCACACACACACCACACACACAACACTATATATAATTATATATATATATTATATATATAATAATATATAATTATATTATATATATTTTAAAATGTGTGTGTGTGTCGGTGTATATAATTATATTGTATATAATAAAATATAATTTTTTTAATAATAAATTTAATTTTTTTGTATATATTACATGAAGTTTAATAAGTGTGTATATATAATTTATATATTAAAATAAAATAATATATATATATATTATTATAAAATAAAGGATTTATATATGTAAAAATATATTATAATAATATATATATATGAAAAAATATATTAAAAAAATTAAAAATTTTAAAAATAAAACATATAAAAAATATTTTAAAAAAAAAAAAAAAAAAAAAAAAATAAATAAATACAAAAACACAAATGTAAATTTATGTTATAAACAAAATTTTAAAAAATAAAAATATAATATAAGAGATATAAAATAAATATATATACACCGAAACACAACAACCCTGTATATGTATATATATAAACTAATAAAAATAATATAAAAATATAAAATTTAAAAATAAAAAAAAATATTAATAAAAATAAAATAAAAAAAATATTTATAACAAATAAAGTGATTAGAGTAGGAGCTATATGGGGATTATTATATATATATGGAATTAATATTAATTTTATTATATATATATAAATAATATTTAATTTTATAATATATAATAAAATTATTTTTTTAAAAATATTTAAATTTTTCAATATATAAGTATTTATATAAGATAAAAGGTTATAACATAATAAATATATAAAATTTAAAAATATAATATATATAAATTAATAAAAATATATATTTTTATATATAAAAATATATACAATATTTAAAATTTTTATATAATATATATAATATATGAAATAAAATTTAATATTTATATAAAATTTTTTTATTGTATTTTTATAATTTAAAAATATATTTTTTATAATTAATATATATATATAATTATATATAATATTTATTATTCTATATTATATTAATTAGGTTTTTATTTTAAAAATGTAATATATTATAGATTTTTATATATTTTATATATATTATAATATTTAATAATTTTTAATTTAGAATATAAGATATATAAAATATTTAAATATATGAAGTATATATAATTAAAATTATATATATTAGTAAAAATATAAAAATTATCTATAAGTATATATATATATATATAAATTTATATATATATTATTTTTTAAGATTAATTTTATATATATATGGAAAATATAATTTAAAAATAATATATTTTTAAAATATATTATATTTAATATAATATTATAAATAAAAATTTAATAGAATAATAATAATTAATATATTTATATATTATAATTTATTAAATTTAAATATATTTAATATATATTTATATATATAATATATTATATATTATATATATTAAAATAATAAATATTAGAAATAAATATAAATTTTGATATATATATAATATAATATATATAATTAAAAAAAAAAAATGAAATTTCTTAAAATTATATTAATATTTTTATTTTTTTTTTTCAAATTTAACTTTTTTATTTTTTTTTTATTAAATTTTTGTATATTAAAAAATTTGTAATTAAATAATTGTTTTATTTATTTTTTTCCCCCTTGATTTTTCCTGGTATTTATATTAATTATATTTAAAATAAAGAAATATATATAAAAAAAATTTTTTTAAAGATTATAAATTTAAAAATTATATATAAAAAATATTTTAATATATAGTACACAGAAAGGGGAATTTTTTTAATTAAAAACCCTTTTTTTAAAATATATATATATATAAAATTTTAATATAATATATTTTAATTTTTTTTTTAATTTAAAAAAAAAAAAAATTATTAAAATTATATTTTTTAAAGGGGGGCAAAAAAAGGGTTTTGTAAAAAAAAGCCCCAAAAACTAAAAATAATAGGGAAAAATTTTTGTTTTCATTGCCCCCTAAAATTTCTTTTTACAAAGGTTTTTAATAGTTAAAAACATGAATCCTTAAATGCGGGGAATAATGCTTGCTCCCCGTTGGAAGTCAGGCCCCATTCAAAAAACCCCGGGAAATCCACCAAAAGGGAGTCCGGGAAAAACTTTTAAATCATGGAAGCTCAGGGGAGAATGGGCAAATCATGCGTCTAAAAAAAGTTTATGGTGACCATCCCCCAAAAAAAATCAAAAAACCCCCAAATCAAAAAGTCGGTTCGAAGTAAAAAAGAAAAAAATTTTAAAAATAGAGCCCTCATGGGGGCCCCATCAGCATCAGTTTGAGGCGCCCCCAAAACATGAATGAAGATAAATTTACCAAAATTTCAGTGGGCAGAAAAACCCCACTCAACACCCTCTGGGGTTTTGCCCCCACTTTTCGGGGTGGGAGTTGGGGTTAAGAAAGTTTTCTGTTTGAGGGTCCCTGGGGCTGTTACACCCAGACCCAGCATTAACAAGGTACATTTTTCAATGGAAATTTTTAAACAAAGGGGAAAGGGACTTTAAAGCTTTTGTGAGAATTGTAAACGGGAGGGGAAAATGGTTTCCCCCGCACGACCCCGACGAAAAAATTCAACAAAGAAGGGGCCCGCCCGGGGGTGGAAGGGCCCCAGTAAAAGCAAAATTTTAGCATTAAAGAGGAAAGGGTCATGGAAAGGTCAAATGGGATGGGGGGGGGATTTTGCTGTGATTCCTAAGCACAAGAAAACAATTACACTGCTTTTTTATGAAGGCAGGGGGAGAAAACGTCCAAAATAATTAAAGGAAAAATGTTTGGGAAAGGGTGGCCCAATGCATTTTTTTCACCCGCAGTGCAATGCCACGGTGTGGGCAAAAAGGGAACTGGTTTACGTAAAAAATTTTTTTGAGGGGAAACTTTTGATTTAATGGAGCATGTGTTGAAAAATAAACCCCCCCCAAAATTTAAAACCCGTTTTTTCTTTACTGTCCTTATGCAAAAACCTTTTGAAACCCCCCCAAAAAGGGTTTTAATATATTTTATTAAAAAAATTAAATATTTTAAATTAACATTATAATAAACTTTAATAAATTATATATTAATTTTATTATATATATAATATAATTTTATAATT
>NW_023661656.1:0-2500 GCF_015228065.2 Penaeus monodon | reverse complement strand
GAAAGATGATGTGGCAGAGGCGATTTTGACCTGGAAAGTGCGTTGAAAGAGGAAGGACTTTATGAAGACACCCATGTTTCCACATATGCCTAGAGAGGACAATTGTTGGAGAATATGGTACCGCCATGTCGTATCATATGCTTTTTCTAGATAAAAAAAAATAGCTAGTACGGATTCATGGCGTGCAAATGCAGATGTAATATTGTCTCAAAATGAGCAAGGGGTCAGCTGTGCTTTGGCACGGCAAAAACCGAATTGGGAAGGAGAGAAGATTGTGAGATTCAAGATACCACATTAAGCGGAAGTTCACCATTCGCTCTAATAGTTTGCACAAGCAGCTAGTTAGTGCGATGGGGCGATAGTCTTGAGGAAGGGTACCCGATTTACTGGGTTTCAGAAGGGAAGGATAAGAGCTTCTCACCAATTAGTAGGGAAATTTCCTGATGTCCATATGTGGTTGTAAATTTTTAATAGGAAGGTTAAGGAGGAAGATGGGAGTTGCCGGAGCATACGGTAGTGATACCGTCAGGGCTCATGAGTGTTACGGCACGATTGTAGGGCAGTAATGAGTTCATAGGAAGAAAATGGGGCATTATAGGACTCATCAGAGGATGGGGTGAAGGTAATGGGGGTACGTTCTCTGGGGGTCTTGATAGTGGAGAAAGGTGAGAACCACTACTGACCTGGCTGAAATAATCACCCAGTTCATTAGCGACTTGGAGAGGATCAGAAATGAGGGTATTCGAATATGGAGGACGGGGGCCGGATGGGGGGATGTTTGCCTGATAGTTTATGGATTCGGCGCCAAACATTTGAGATAGATGTAGAGGATGTAATTGATGAAACATAATTTCGCCAGCTATTTGTTTTACTATTCCGGATTGTACGACGGAGATAGGCAGATGCTCTTTTAAAGGAGATAAGGGCTGATAGTTGATTTGGAGTACCTCTCTTGTAGCGGTAACTGTTCCAGGCTGCACGTTTTAAGCGAAGTGCTTTAGTGCAATCAGAATTCCACCATGGAACACATTTGGAGGTATATGGTCTTGAGGTTCGAGGATAGCTGTATGTGCAGCTCTTAGACTGTATTTGTGAAATACTGTATCATTTCTGAAATGGAGGTGAGGGAGGATGGAGGGGTATGAATAGCAGAGAGTGAAGTGAAAGTATGCCAGTCGGCTCTATCAAAGCACCAGCGTGGGGAGTTAGGGAGTGGTACGTATGAAGTAGGAGAAAGGAGAACTGGAAAGTGGTCTAAGACTGACCAGTGGAAATCTAAATGAAGAGAAGGGGAGCATAGAGAGAGGTCAATGCATGAGAAAGATTGCATGCGTGGGGCGATCTGAATTTAGAATAGTAAGGTCAGCTGTGGAGAGGAAGCACTCTAGAGATCGGCCTCGGGAGTTGCTGATAGAATCACCCCATAGAGTGTGGCGGCAGTTAAAGTCACCAACTATGAGGAAGGGTGGTTGAAGTTGGGAAATTAGATTTTCAAAAGCAACAAAGTCAATGGGGTGGGAAGGGAAGAAGTAGACTGAAATCACTGTGATCCAAAGATGAAGGAAGATACGGATAACTGTGCAAGGGACATTGGTTTGAAAGGGAGGTGTGACATAAGGTGTTTTCTGATTGATAAGTATGGATGAGACATAGAGGGAATGTGGGGAAGAGACAAAATGATAATTGGGGATTGGTATTGGAGGATGTGTAAGAAAGGTCTCTTGAAGGCATACAATAGATGGATTATAAGAGGAAAGGATATGACGAAGGTCAGGTCTGTGGGAGCGGAAACCGCGAATATTCCAATGAAGGATAGTTATACTTTACTGATATAGATTGTAGTACGTGTTGGAGATTTTGAGGGGGAAGCAGCTAGAGGGTGGGAAAAGGATTGAGAGGTCTGAGATGGGAGAGGTGTGGGAGTTGGTGTTCTACTAGTAGGGGTATTAGGAGACAGAGGGTCTGTGGAAGGGGATACTTGTGACATAAGGGATTCACGTGTGTATCAAGGAGGGAGTGGAAGGGATAGAGGGGATGGTGGGAGGGTTAATGTGGGTGGGGTTGGGGTCGGGGGGGATGGGCTGTGTTGGGAGGGGGTAGGAGGATTGGGTGTAGGGGGGATATCGTTAGGAGGAGGATGGATATCAGCAGTTACTTGGAGTGTGGAAGGAGCAGGAGTTGTAAGATTTGGAGGTTGAGTGTCAATTTTCATTGGGTAATCTTGAATATTTTCAATGGTTTCTTCTGAGGAGTTGGTTGGGGAGTTTTGGGGGATAAAGGATTTCTTGTGAGGGGGGGAAGAGAGGACTGGTGTCTCAAGCATAGGAGCAAAGGAAGGTGGAGGTGATTGTGTGGTAGGGGAAGAGGGGGTGGAACGTTTGTTCTGTCTGTTACGGGTAGTGCGAGGAGGGAGAGGGGAAGGTGTTGGGGTTGTAGTGGTGATTGAAATATCTGTAGTAGAGATTGGAGTGTCTGGATTAGGATGGCAAAAGAGTCTGAC
>NW_023661655.1:0-17235 GCF_015228065.2 Penaeus monodon | reverse complement strand
TGTCGGTGTGCTTCTGCACAGACAGCACAAGCTGTTTCTTTCCTCAGGGGCGTCACTTCATGTTATGAGTTGGGGGAGTGACGTTTAAATTTGCCCAGAAAAAAAATAATTTTTGCCCTGCAAATCACGAAAAAGAAAATGCTCACTAGCTCTTTATATGTAGCCCGGAATTGACCATCAACCAGTATTATATATCGTATTATTGGTAGAAAATTATAAATTATAAATACCAGAAAAATTTGCCTGCAGAAGTAGATTTTGCCCTGCAAAAAGAGGCTTTTTTAAGAGTTGGGGGTGAACCACCCATACCCCCCTTAAGTGACGCCCCTGTCTTCCCTGCAATATTTAGCTATGTGGCCATAACCCTGGCACTTGTAGCAGACCACAACCTCTCAGCACCATGGTCGAATGGAGCTCGGCTGTATACATCTTCCAAAGAATACTCTTTAGGTGGCGGCTGTTCTCCGTTCCATACAATGATGATCCTATCTAAGGCTATCCATCCTTGTAAATCTTCCAAGCTTTAAAAAAAAAACAAGATGCAGTGCTTCCTTAGTGACAGCCTCCTTCAGAAACCTGATAACCAGGTATTTCCTGCATTTTTTACTTTTGGGCAGATAGTCGTCTTTGTTCTGTAGAGAAATCCCTGCAATAGTGCCATTAACCATCAGGGCCACATATTTTTGTTGTTTCTGTCGTACACAGACGTAGCATGAGGATGTCCATTTACCCTGCACCATGTCTAGCAGGCCTTCCTCTTGGAGGGGCAGCAGCTGGCTGTCCTCCCTCATCCACCTGATTTTATCTACAGCAGACGTATCCTCCGGAAAGGCCAGTGTAACGTACCTGCCCTGGGGGGCGATGGGTTAGCGTTGGTTGGTCTTTTCTCCGGTTGCTTTCTCGGTCAAGTTGCTGGTGGCACTCGATGTGGTCTTCACCTTCCCTCCCTCGTCATCGGCATCGGGATCGGCAAGCGAATCCACACTGTTCATATCCCTATGCTCAGGGATGGAATCAATCCCTCCCATAGAGCTTCTGCGGTCGGGCATGGGGAGGGTGCAAGCACCAGGTCAAGTGATGTCACACATACACTCACCAGGGCTCGCGAACTGTCGCCTGTACAGCACCGTTATTTTGGCACCACACTCAGTATTCGTAATTTTTACTAAACACTGTTTTTTCTAAATGCCCTGACCATAGTATCCGACAAATCTGGTGAGTGTGCACCCACACACACCATGACACTCTGAGTATAAGGACAACCCAAGTGAGGGGTTTATCCCCATAAAATCGTTCAGAACGCAAGAGGAATCCTGATGACGCCTGCCTTGGTGTACTAGCTGGAGTTTAAGTTAAGTAATTTATTTACCACCCTGGCTATTTGCTCAGGCGTGAGCAGTCATGATTACAGTTTTACATATATCTGATATAGTACAGTAGTCTGTGACTACTGTAATTGTACATGGTAAAATAGAAATATAAATCATACATTATACAAAAAAAATATTACATTGATGAGCTTTTGCCACTGTGTTTACATAACACTGCCATTTGTTTACGGTAGTTATTACATAGTAAATTTGGGATATAGTACGAGTATATCTTCCAGTGTATCAAATGAAATGAAATATTCACATAGTTATTTATACCTCATGTTAGGTGGTCTGAAAGGCTGTATCGCATGACATTCCGAGATATAGTGCTCAAGCATTCACTTGTTTTCTTCCCTACATTATATACATTTAGATTCATCTGCACTTCTTGCACCGAGCAGTCGCCAGTATATTCTGTAACCTAAACGTATTCTAGCAATAACCACATCACATTGTCTGGTTTGACTTCGGTGCCACCCATAGGAAGGCTTGTTATCTCTATACTGATCGTAGTGCCTTATGGTACAGATTTCAGGCCTTTGAGATTTCGTCATATCTACTAGTTCTTCCTTATGAGAACTTTTCAATATATGTGCAACCCTAGCAAGAGGCATCCAAAGATCTATGTTCACAGTATCTTTGCTGCATGCTTCCTTCGTGGTCGTGCTTGCGTATGCCAACATGATATAGTATCCATACAAATTGAATGGTGAAATTGCACTCTGTTGCATAAGTAATGTTACGCTTAATGCAGCTCACAATTTCCTCATTGCCACCTGCTTTGAAAGAATGAGTGTCTCAAGAGCACTTTGAGAGTCACAGAAAACTACTCCAGAGCTCCGAGACATAAGAATTCCGTTGCGAGGAGTATACCTGTCAGCTCCATTTGTGTAGTGCTGGCCCAATTTTGTACTCTCATATTACCTGGATGTAGTAAGCCATTTTTGTATACAGTGCAAGCACATCCAGCTTTGTATCCAATCTGTACAGATCCGTCAGCGTAACACTCAGTTATGTATTTTTTATGTATTATGTTTTTTTTTTTTTGTGGTAGACATGTAAGGAGGACGATCAATGTTGAATTCTTCCATGGTGGAATGGATGATTTTTCAGTATTTTACTTATTGGAACATTGGGTTTTTTAATGTTCATAGAGATTTTGTGTGTGTGATTATTCACATCTACTTGCGCGATTTTATGTTGCAGTTGTTTTTGGAAATCTGAGAAATACGAGGGTTCCTTCAGAGCTTTAACCCCAAATATGGTGGAAATAATATTATTCTATCAAAAATGGAGTTTAGTTCTGATCTCATGTTCACTATCTTTGCTGTCCTCGGGGCGCAAGGATAAACCCATAGCTTCATTTTGCACTACCTCCAAGCTATTTATTTTTGACTTCTTCCACTGCAACAAGTGCAGAGCATGGTAGTCTACAACTGACTTTATAAAAGCCAAGTAAAAACCTGGAGTTTAAGTTAAGTTAAGTAAGTTATTTACGACCCTGGCTATCTGTTCAGGCATGGGCAATCATGATTACAGTTTTACATATATCTGACATTGTACAGTAGTCTGTAACTACTGTAGTTGTACAAGGTAAAATAGAAATATAAGTCATACATCATACAAAAATTATTACTTACATATGCTTTTGCCACTGTGTTTGAATAACACTGTTTTGCTTACGGTAGTTATCACATAGTAAATTTAGGGTATAGTACGAGTATATCTTCCAATGTATCAGATGAAATGAAATATTCACATAGTTCTTTATACCCCATGTTAGGTGGTCTGAAAGGCTGTATCACATGATATTCCGAGATATAGTGCTCAAGCGTTCGTTTGTTTCTCGTTACACAGTCTACATCTAGATTCATCTGCACTTCTTGCACCGTGCAGTTGCCAGTACATTCTGTAACCTAAACGTATTATGGCAATAACCACGTCACACTGTCTGGTTTGACTTCGGTGCCACCCATAGGAAGGCTTGCCATCTCTATACTGATCGTAGTGCCTTTGAGTGTTAATCAGATCTACTAGTTCTTCCTTATGAGAACTTTTCAATATATGTGCAACCTAGCAAGAGCATCCCAAGATCTATGTTCACAATATCCTTGCTGCAGGCTTCTTTCGCAATTTGTCTACGTGTCGTGCTTGCTTATGCCAACATGAGATGGTATCCATACAAACTGAATGTTGAAATTACGCTCTGTTGCATAGGTTACGTTACGCTTAATGCAACTCACAATTCTTCATCGCCACCTGCTTTGAAAGAATTTAGCGTCCGAAGAGCACTTTGAGAGTCACAGAAAACTACTCCAGAGCCCCTAGACATTAAGAATTCCGTTGCGAGGAGTATACCTGCCAGCTCTGTTTGTGTAGTGCTGGCCCAGTTTTGTATTCTCATATTACTTGATGTTGTAGTAAGCCATTTTGTATGCAGCGCAAGCACAACCAGCTTTGTATCCAGACTGTACGGATCCGTCAGCGTAACACTCATATGCATCATCACCCCTAGATTCTGTGTGTTCCGTAACGTTGCTAGCGCAATTGTTTCAACACACAGTATGCACCTGTTTTTTTGTGGTAGACATGTAAGGTGCACGATCAATGTTGAATTTTTCCATGGTGGAATGGAGCGACCTTTGTATTTTACTAATGGAACATTGAGTTTATAATGTTCATGGGAGATTTTGTGTATCAGATTTTGTGTGTGATTTGTCACATCTACTTGCGTGATTTTATGTTGCAGTTGTTTTTGGAAATCTGAGAGATACGAGGGTTCCCTCAGAGCTTTGACCCCAAATATGGTGGAAATAAATATTATTCTATCAGAAATGGATGGTAAGTTTAATTCTGATCTCATGTTTACTATCCTTGCTGTTCTCGGGGCGCCGAGGATAATCTCATAGCTTCATTTTGCACTACCTCCAAACTACCTATTTCTGATTCCTTACACTGCAACAAGTGCAGTGCATGGTAGGCTGTAACTGACCTTATAAAAGCCAAGTAAAACAGTCTAGCGAGCTTAACATTGATGCCATGTTCTCTTCGACAAGAACTTTCAAAGGTTTTAATCTCTCCCAGAGTCTCTTTTTTAGAGAGAGGACCAGGTCTGCATCATTGCATTCACCCCGAGATATTTATACTTGTGGCATATGTCAAGCTCCTGGTCACCTATGCGAAAAGTGGGTGGGGGTATGATACATGGGTTTAGAGCCATTGTTTTCTCAGCGGAAATGACTAATCCACACTCATGAGCCTTTGCTGTGATTCTGTCGAGAATTATTTGCATCCTCACTTGTGATGATGCTCTGATGCATATGTCATCAGCATAGCATATAATGGATTCACCATCCCCAAGTGGGATATCTGCCACCAGCTTGTGCATGAGGACATTGAACAGCATAGGGCTGAGAACTCCTCCCTGTGGCGTCCAAGTTCAAAAGACTGTGAAGTGGAACTTCTCACTCCCCTGAACAGGACACTTGCAGATATGTTCGAGAGATACATTCTAATCCAGTTCAATATCTTACCCCGGATGCCAAAGCTTACTAATTGTTCTAGGATAACTTCTCTGTTTGCAATGTCAATAGCTGACTTAAGGTCAAGAAAAACAGTGTGCTTCCCTGAATTAGAGTGTGAAAAGTACTCTGCAAAGCAATGTTGTGTGCTACGTCCGATAGAAATCCGTACAGTCTGTGAGACAATTTACCTTGTAACCTGTACCTGAGTCTGTTCAAAATATCCTTTCTAGAACTTTGCATACACATGAGGTTAACGAAATTGGTCGGTATTTATCAGTGTTTGATTTCGGTATAGGGATGACTAGACTGCATGTCCAGGGGCCAGGCAGAATACCTTGTGACAAACTTAACCTGTATAGGTGCAAAAGGGTATTACCAAGTACCTGAGCTATAAGGCAGAGGACAATAAGGTAATTCCATCCTCACCTGCGGCGGACGCTTTTCCTTTGATCAGTGCATTGTTCAGTTCCCACTCAGTGATCTCAGCAAAGTCTGAGGGGTCAGTATCAGAACATCCAATCTCAATGGCAAATTTGCATGCAATTTTAGATTGACTAAGGTGATCCTGAATATTTGTTGGAAGTGAGCTCAATTGGACACTCCAGACCCATTGACTAAGGAGCATATTTGCTTGTGCAAAAGGACTATGGAACTGCGGGGTGTTAATTGGTTTACCTGAGAGTCGATAAATTTTTTTCCAGACTTCAGACATTGAGGTGTTATTGTTAATGCTTTGTAGGAACTGTCAAAGTGTTCATTTCTGAATGAGTTTTTAATTCCTGTAGGTTTTGTTAGCCTTAAGAAATTCAATAAGGTTGTCACGGGTATTATCCTGCTTGTAGATATCATAAAGCTCCTGAACTCGCTTTTGTTCCTTAATAATGTAGGGTCACCGACCCACTAGTTGTTTGGAGCTTTGTGAGTTACTGTTCTTGAAGGTTTTCTTTGGACAGACCCAAGTGTTGTAGTAATCAGTGACCACTGTTGTCATGTCCATGGAAAATTTATCAACACTTGTTACTGTGTAATCATTGTACCAGTCATAGATACGTGATTTAAAGTGATGCTCAAGGTAAGGGGGATAGAAATTTTTGACCCTATTTGTTTTTGTAGACTGAGTATTATCAACAGCGTATCTCGTTACTATTGCAAAGTGGTCACTGATTAGCTCTGTTGCAAGCATGCTTCTAACGTTTCCATGCACAAGATCCCTTCCTATTACATGATCTAGCCTGCCCCCCGCCATGTGAGTTTGCCTGTCTGTATCATATACTGCATAGATCTGTTGTTCACAAAATGTCGGAACTCTTCGCCATTTTCATTGCATTGACTATCTCCAAATGTATTATGTCTAGCATTAAAATCTCCCATGCATATTGTGCCGTGATTCTGAAAGTTGGGCAGTGAATCAGTCTGAAACTTTCTACACCTTGCGTATACATTGTACAGAGAGAAAAACCCAGAGGCTGTTCGAATATGTAAATGCTGATACTGCACATTATGTCATTAGATTTCTGCACAACTTATGCGGTATGGTGTCACTGACATAAGTCAATAGGCCTGTCATCCTGGTTCGTATAGGAGTGGTAGCCTCTAATTCTAGGGCGGTTTTTATTTTAGTGGCTGATGTGAAGGGCTCTTGTAAACAGATAACGTCAACATTATTGTTATGAATATAGTAAAGAAGTCATTAATTCTACGGTTGACACCACGTATATTCATGAAAGAAAAGTAATTGTTTCTTGTCCCCATCCACCCTATGTTTAACTGATTGGTCAATTTCTGTTGATGAAACTCTTTAGTCTGCATATTTCTTGTACTGCATTACGTATTTGTGTTGTATCTTCTTTATTTATCTGTTGCGCGCTTTCCGCGTATTGATACTATACGCATAATCCGTACCTGATAACATTTCTGAGTGATGTCCCACAGATCGGCCGTTTCCTTCGCATCTTCGTCAGCGTCATTTTTACGGTCACTGTCGTCACTGTTTTCAGATGGTCCGCCGTGCGTAATAATAATATCAGAGACCTCATTCGTATTGTCAGCATCACTAACATCACTAAACATCATCAGAATGCACGTGCGTAATAATAATATCAGAGACCTCATTCGTATTTTCAACATCACTAACATCATCAGAACGCACATTTCCCTGTCTACACGATCACTTTTGTTCTCAATTATCATTTTTTCAATTCAGCAATCTTTTGCCTGATGCTTTTTTTTCATTTCAGCAATCTCTTGCCTGATGCTTCTTTTTTCCTCGGCCGTATCCATGTCTTTTTCACCATTGGTATCTCCTGTGGCACTGTTTCCTAGGAAGGGGAATCCCCCTGGCAGTTGTGGAATTCCTGTGGGTGGTGACGTCACACGGCCCTTGGTGGGTGTGTGTGGGCTGGGTTGGGTATCGCCACTTCGCGGTCGATGGGTACAGTCGGGGCAGGGGGGGTTGTGGGGGCAGTTACGGTGCCAGACCGTCAAACCTTCCGCTCTGCACTGACGCACCTCTTCACGATGGTGGCGGCATCCTCATTGTCGTTGTCCTTTCCGTCGTTTCTTGCAGGGCAGTCCTTTGCCTGGTGAGCTCCTGCACAGACAGCACACGCTGTGTCCTTCCTGCAATATTTAGCTACGTAGCCATAACCTTGACACTTGTAGCAGACTATAACCTCTGAGCACCACGGTCGAATGGAGCTCGGCTCTATGTATCTTCCAAAGAATTGGTACTCTTTAGGTGGCGGCTGTTCACCGTCCATACAATGAGGAGCCTGTTCATGGGCTGTCCGTCCTTATAGATCCTCCGGGCTTAAAAACACCCGGAAGATGCAGCGCTTCCCAGGAAATTAGTAAGATTTAGAATTTATATAACCATCTTCATCACTGACAATTGTGCATTTTGTGAGCGCACAGTAAGAATATGTATAAACAATTTTCATCTAAGCAGTATAAAAAAAATGTGATTAAACATTAGCAGCAATTTACAGGTTTTGAATATCAACAATGAACCTATATCCAAATCAACTAGTCTACATATATATATTTATGTTATGTTTGTGTTTATGCATGTGCATAAACAAACATGTGTGTGTGTGTGTGTGAGCGTGTGTGTGTGTCTGTGTGTGTATGTAATCAAGAAAACTGTTCGTAATGGGTATTTAAATTTGTCGAAGACGCAATGATTTCGCCAATAAATCTTGATACTTATTTTGTCGCTCTATTCACAGTTTTCACCTCCTACTGTATTTCTGCATCTTCCTTGGACTGTCAGTATGCTATTTATTCTGCGAGCAGAGTGGTTGCTGTGCCGGTTACCTCCTTTATGCTGGACGTCAAGAGGAATCCACCGCCTTTATTCATTATTGTATTACATTTTAATCTAGATATCCTTAGATAAGTTTAATAACATCCTATTGCTCCTAACCTCCTTTGTGCTAGGTCTCCCTGAGCATCAAGAGGAATCCACCGCACAATCCGCGCACAACCTTTCCACAGAATAAACACTCAAGATACTAATGCAGTAATCATTAGTCCAACAAAAAAATACATATCTAATCTAAAAAAATATTCTTGTTTGAGCGTCAGGTAACAAAGACGTTTCAATGGGCAATGAATAAATGACGGATCAAAGATATATATATATATATATCTTTGATCCGTCATTTATTCATTGCCCATTGAAACGTCTTTGTTACCTGACGCTCAAACAAGAAATATTTTTTTAGATTAGATATGTATTTTTTTTGTTGGACTAATGATTACTGCATTTAGTATCTTGAGTGTTTATTCTGTGGAAAGGTTTGTGCGCGGATTGTGCGGTGGATTCCTCTTGATGCGCAGGGAGACCTAGCACAAAGGAGGTTAGGAGCAAATAGGATGTTATTAAACTTATCTAAGGATATCTAGATTAAAATGTAATACAAATAATGAATAAAGGCGGTGGATTCCTCTTGACGTCCAGCATAAAGGAGGTAACCGGCACAGCAACCACTCTGCTCGCAGAATAAATAGCATACTGACAGTCCAAAGGAAGATGCAGTAATACATTAGGAGGTGAAAACTGTGAATAGAGCGACAAAATAAGTATCAAGATTTATTGGCGAAATCATTGGCGTCTTCGACAAATTTAAATACCCATTACGAACAGTTTTCTTGATTACATACACACACAGACACACACACACGCTCACACACACACACACATGTGTGTGTGTAGGTGTGTGTGCATGTGTTTGTGTGTTTGTGCTTATGCACATGCATAAACACAAACATAACATAAATATATATATGTAGACTAGTTGATTTGGATATAGGTTCATTGTTGATATTCAAAACCTGTAAATTGCTGCTAATGTTTAATCACATTTTTTTTATACTGCTTAGATGAAAATTGTTTATACATATTCTTACTGTGCGCTCACAAAATGCACAATTGTCAGTGATGAAGATGGTTATATAAATTCTAAATCTTACTAATTTCCTGGGAAGCGCTGCATCTTCCGGGTGTTTTTAAAGCCCGGAGGATCTATAAGGACGGACAGCCCATGAACAGGCTCATCATTGTATGGAGCGGTGAACAGCCGCCACCTAAAGAGTACCAATTCTTTGGAAGATACATAGAGCCGAGCTCCATTCGACCGTGGTGCTCAGAGGTTATAGTCTGCTACAAGTGTCAAGGTTATGGCCACGTAGCTAAATATTGCAGGAAGGACACAGCGTGTGCTGTCTGTGCAGGAGCTCACCAGGCAAAGGACTGCCCTGCAAGAAACGACGGAAAGGACAACGACAATGAGGATGCCGCCACCATCGTGAAGAGGTGCGTCAGGTGCAGAGCGGAAGGTGTGACGGCCTGGCACCGTAACTGCCCCCACAAACCGCCACATGCACCCCCCCCTACCTGCCCCGACTGTACCCATCGACCGCGGAGTGGCGATGCCCAACCCAGCCACACACACCCACCAAGGGCCGTGTGACGTCACCAACCCACAGGAATTCCCACAACTGCCAGGGGGATTCCCCTTCCTAGGAAACAGTGCCACAGGAGATACCATTGGTGAAAAAGACATGGATACGGCCGAGGAAATAAGAAGCATCAGGCAAGAGATTGCTGAAATGAAAAAAAAGCATCAGGCAAAAGATTGCTGAATTGAAAAAAATGATAATTGAGAACAAAAGTGATCGTGTAGACAGGGAAAATGTGCGTTCTGATGATGTTAGTGATGTTGAAAATACGAATGAGGTCTCTGATATTATTATTACGCACGTGCATTCTGATGATGTTAGTGATGTTAGTGATGCTGACAATACGAATGAGGTCTCTGATATTATTATTACGCACGGCGGACCATCTGAAAACAGTGACGACAGTGACCGTAAAAATGACGCTGACGAAGATGCGAAGGAAACGGCCGATCTGTGGGACATCACTCAGAAAATGCTATCAGGTACGGATTATGCGTATAGTATCAATACGCGGAAAGCGCGCAAACAGATAAATAAAGAAGATACAACACAAATACGTAATGCAGTACAAGAAATATGCAGACTAAAGAGTTTCATCAAACAGAAATTTGACCAATCAGTTAAACATAGGGTGTGATGGGGACAAGAAAACAATTACTTTTCTTTCATGGAATATACGTGGTGTCAACCGTAGAATTAATGACTTGCTTTACTATATTCATAACAATAATGTTGACGTTATCTGTTTACAAGAGCCCTTCACATCAGCCACTAAAATAAAAACCGCCCCTAGAATTAGAGGCTACCACTCCTATACGAACACAGGAATGACAGGCCTATTGACTTATGTCAGTGACACCATACCGCATAAGTTGGTGCAGAAATCTAATGACAATAATGTGCAGTATCAGCATTTACATATTCGAACAGCCTCTGGGTTTTTCTCTCTGTACAATGTATACGCAAGGTGTAGAAAGTTTCAGACTGATTCACTGCCCAACTTTCAGAATCACGGCACAATATGCATGGGAGATTTTAATGCTAGACATTATACATTTGGAGATAGTCAATGCAATGAAAATGGCGAAGAGTTCCGACATTTTGTGAACAACAGATCTATGACAGTATATGATACAGACAGGCAAACTCACATGGCGGGGGGCAGGCTAGATCATGTAATAGGAAGGGATCTTGTGCATGGAAACGTCAGAAGCATGCTTGCAACAGAGCTAATCAGTGACCACTTTGCAATAGTAACGAGATACGCTGTTGATAATACTCAGTCTACAAAAACAAATAGGGTCAAAATTTCTATCCCCCCTTACCTTGAGCATCACTTTAAATCACGTATCTATGACTGGTACAATGATTACACAGTAACAAGTGTTGATAAATTTTCCATGGACATGACAACAGTGGTCACTGATTACTACAACACTTGGGTCTGTCCAAAGAAAACCTTCAAGAACAGTAACTCACAACGCTCCAAACAATCTAAGTGGGTCGGTGACCCTACATTATTAAGGGAACAAAAGCGAGTTCAGGAGCTTTATGATATCTACAAGCAGGATAATACCCGTGACAACCTTATTGAATTTCTTAAGGCTAACAAAAACCTACAGGAATTAAAAACTCATTTCAGAAATGAACACTTTGAACAGTTCCTACAAAGCATTAACAATAACACCTCAATGTCAGAGGTCTGGAAAAAAATTTATCGAATTTCAGGCAAACCAACTAACACCCCGCAGTTCCATAGTCCTCTTGCACAAGCAGATATGCTCCTTAGTCAATGGGCTGGAGTGTCCAAATTGAGCTCACTTCCAACAAATATTCAGGATCACCTTAGTCAATCTAAAATTGCATGCAAATTTGCCATTGAGATTGGATGTTCTGATACTGACCCCTCAGACTTTGCTGAGATCACTGAGTGGGAACTGAACAATGCACTGATCAAAGGAAAAGCGTCCGCCGCAGGTGAGGATGGAATTACCTATAGTGTCCTCTGCCTTATAGCTCAGGTACCTGGTAATCCCCTTTTGCACCTATACAGGTTAAGTTTGTCACAAGGTATTCTGCCTGGCCCCTGGACATGCAGTCTAGTCATCCCTATACCGAAATCAAACACTGATAAATACCGACCAATTTCGTTAACCTCATGTGTATGCAAAGTTCTAGAAAGGATAATTTTGAACAGACTCAGGTACAGGTTACAAGGTAAATTGTCTCACAGACTGTACGGATTTCTATCGGGACGTAGCACACAACATTGCTTTGCAGAGTACTTTTCACACTCTAATCCAGGGAAGCACACTGTTTTTCTTGACCTTAAGTCAGCTTTTGACATTGCAAACAGAGAAGTTATCCTAGAACAATTAGTAAGCTTTGGCATCCGGGGTAAGATATTGAACTGGATTAGAATGTATCTCTCGAACATATCTGCAAGTGTCCTGTTCAGGGGAGTGAGAAGTTCCACTTCACAGTCTTTTGAACTTGGGACGCCACAGGGAGGAGTTCTCAGCCCTATGCTGTTCAATGTCCTCATGCACAAGCTGGTGGCAGATATCCCACTTGGGGATGGTTGAATCCATTATATGCTATGCTGATGACATATGCATCAGAGCATCATCACAAGTGAGGATGCAAATAATTCTCGACAGAATCACAGCAAAGGCTCATGAGTGTGGATTAGTCATTTCCGCTGAGAAAACAATGGCTCTAAACCCATGTATCATACCCCCACCCACTTTTCGCATAGGTGACCAGGAGCTTGACATATGCCACAAGTATAAATATCTCGGGGTGAATGCAAATGATGCAGACCTGGTCCTCTCTCTAAAGAAGAGACTCTGGGAGAGATTGAAACCTTTGAAAGTTCTTGTCGGAAGAGAACATGGCATCAATGTTAAGCTCGCTAGACTGTTTTACTTGGCTTTTATAAGGTCAGTTGTAGACTACCATGCACTGCACTTGTTGCAGTGTAAGGAATCAGAAATAGGTAGTTTGGAGGTAGTGCAAAATGAAGCTATGAGGATTATCCTCGGCGCCCCGAGAACAGCAAGGATAGTAAACATGAGATCAGAATTAAACTTACCATCCATTTCTGATAGAATAATATTTATTTCCACCATATTTGGGGTCAAAGCTCTGAGGGAACCCTCGTATCTCTCAGATTTCCAAAAACAACTGCAACATAAAATCACGCAAGTAGATGTGACAAATCACACACAAAATCTGATACACAAAATCTCCATGAACATTATAAAACTCAATGTTCCAATTAGTAAAATACCAAAAGGTCGCTCCATTCCACCATGGAAAAATTCAACATTGATCGTGCACCTTACATGTCTACCACAAAAAAACAGGGTGCATAACTGTGTGTTGAAACAAATTGCGCTAGCAACGGTTACGGAACACACAGAATCTAGGGGTGATGATGCATATGAGTGTTACGCTGACGGATCCGTACAGTCTGGATACAAAGCTGGTTGTGCTTGCGCTGCATACAAAAATGGCTTACTACAACATCAAGTTAATATGAGAATACAAAACTGGGCCAGCACTACACAAACAGAGCTGGCAGGTATACTCCTCGCAACGGAATTCTTAATGTCTAGGGGCTCTGGAGTAGTTTTCTGTGACTCTCAAAGTGCTCTTCGGACGCTAAATTCTTTCAAAGCAGGTGGTGATGAAGAAATTGTGAGTTGCATTAAGCGTAACGTAACCTATGCAACAGAGCGTAATTTCAACATTCAGTTTGTATGGATACCATCTCATGTTGGCATAAGCAAGCACGACCACGTAGACAAATTGGCGAAAGAAGCCTGCAGCAAGGATATTGTGAACATAGATCTTGGGATGCCTCTTGCTAGGGTTGCACATATATTGAAAAGTTCTCATAAGGAAGAACTAGTAGATCTGATTAACACTCAAAGGCACTACGATCAGTATAGAGATGGCAAGCCTTCCTATGGGTGGCACCGAAGTCAAACCAGACAGTGTGACGTGGTTATTGCCATAATACGTTTAGGTTACAGAATGTACTGGCAACTGCACGGTGCAAGAAGTGCAGATGAATCTAGATGTAGACTGTGTAACGAAGAAAACAAACGAACGCTTGAGCACTATATCTCGGAATATCATGTGATACAGCCTTTCAGACCACCTAACATGGGGTATAAAGAACTATGTGAATATTTCATTTCATCTGATACATTGGAAGATATACTCGTACTATACCCTAAATTTACTATGTGATAACTACCGTAAGCAAATAACAGTGTTATTCAAACACAGTGGCAAAAGCATATGTAAGTAATAATTTTTGTATGATGTATGACTTATATTTCTATTTTACCTTGTACAACTACAGTAGTTACAGACTACTGTACAATGTCAGATATATGTAAAACTGTAATCATGATTGCCCATGCCTGAACAGATAGCCAGGGTCGTAAATAAACTTACTTAACTTAACTTAAACTCCAGGTTTTACTTGGCTTTTATAAAGTCAGTTGTAGACTACCATGCTCTGCACTTGTTGCAGTGGAAGAAGTCAAAAATAAATAGCTTGGAGGTAGTGCAAAATGAAGCTATGGGGTTTATCCTTGGCGCCCCGAGGACAGCAAAGATAGTGAACATGAGATCAGAACTAAACTCCATTTTTGATAGAATAATATTTATTTCCACCATATTTGGGGTTAAAGCTCTGAAGGAACCCTCGTATTTCTCAGATTTCCAAAAACAACTGCAACATAAAATCGCGCAAGTAGATGTGAATAATCACACACACAAAATCTCTATGAACATTAAAAAACCCAATGTTCCAATAAGTAAAATACTGAAAAATCAATCCATTCCACCATGGAAGAATTCAACATTGATCGTCCTCCTTACATGTCTACCACAAAAAAAAAAAAACATAATACATAAAAAATACATAACTGAGTGTTACGCTGACGGATCTGTACAGATTGGATACAAAGCTGGATGTGCTTGCACTGTATACAAAAATGGCTTACTACATCCAGGTAATATGAGAGTACAAAATTGGGCCAGCACTACACAAATGGAGCTGACAGGTATACTCCTCGCAACGGAATTCTTAATGTCTCGGAGCTCTGGAGTAGTTTTCTGTGACTCTCAAAGTGCTCTTGAGACACTCAATTCTTTCAAAGCAGGTGGCAATGAGGAAATTGTGAGCTGCATTAAGCGTAACATTACTTATGCAACAGAGTGCAATTTCACCATTCAATTTGTATGGATACTATATCATGTTGGCATACGCAAGCACGACCACGAAGGAAGCATGCAGCAAAGATACTGTGAACATAGATCTTTGGATGCCTCTTGCTAGGGTTGCACATATATTGAAAAGTTCTCATAAGGAAGAACTAGTAGATATGACGAAATCTCAAAGGCCTGAAATCTGTACCATAAGGCACTACGATCAGTATAGAGATAACAAGCCTTCCTATGGGTGGCACCGAAGTCAAACCAGACAATGTGATGTGGTTATTGCTAGAATACGTTTAGGTTACAGAATATACTGGCGACTGCTCGGTGCAAGAAGTGCAGATGAATCTAAATGTATATTATGTAGGGAAGAAAACAAGTGAATGCTTGAGCACTATATCTCGGAATGTCATGCGATACAGCCTTTCAGACCACCTAACATGAGGTATAAATAACTATGTGAATATTTCATTTCATTTGATACACTGGAAGATATACTCGTACTATATCCCAAATTTACTATGTAATAACTACCGTAAACAAATGGCAGTGTTATGTAAACACAGTGGCAAAAGCCATCAAGTAATATTTTTTTGTATAATGTATGATTTATATTTCTATTTTACCATGTACAATTACAGTAGTCACAGACTACTGTACTATATCAGATATATGTAAAACTGTAATCATGACTGCTCACGCCTGAGCAAATAGCCAGGGTGGTAAATAAACTTACTTAACTTAAACTCCAGGCTAGTAACACCAAGGCAGGCGTCATCAGGATTCCTCTTGCGTTCTGAACGATTTTATGGGGATAAACCCCCTCACTTGGGTTGTCCTTATACTCAGAGTGTCATGGTGTGTGTGGGTGCACACTCACCAGATTTTGTCGGATACTATGGTCAGGGCATTTAGAAAAAACAGTGTTTAGTAAAAATTACGAATACTGAGTGTGGTGCCAAAATAACGGTGCTGTACAGGCGACAGTTCGCGAGCCCTGGTGAGTGTATGTGTGACATCACTTGACCTGGTGCTTGCACCCTCCCCATGCCCGACCGCAGAAGCTCTATGGGAGGGATTGATTCCATCCCTGAGCATAGGGATATGAACAGTGTGGATTCGCTTGCCGATCCCGATGCCGATGACGAGGGAGGGAAGGTGAAGACCACATCGAGTGCCACCAGCAACTTGACCGAGAAAGCAACCGGAGAAAAGACCAACCAACGCTAACCCATCGCCCCCCAGGGCAGGTACGTTACACTGGCCTTTCCGGAGGATACGTCTGCTGTAGATAAAATCAGGTGGATGAGGGAGGACAGCCAGCTGCTGCCCCTCCAAGAGGAAGGCCTGCTAGACATGGTGCAGGGTAAATGGACATCCTCATGCTACGTCTGTGTACGACAGAAACAACAAAAATATGTGGCCCTGATGGTTAATGGCACTATTGCAGGGATTTCTCTACAGAACAAAGACGACTATCTGCCCAAAAGTAAAAAATGCAGGAAATACCTGGTTATCAGGTTTCTGAAGGAGGCTGTCACTAAGGAAGCACTGCATCTTGTTTTTTTTTTAAAGCTTGGAAGATTTACAAGGATGGATAGCCCTTAGATAGGATCATCATTGTATGGAACGGAGAACAGCCGCCACCTAAAGAGTATTCTTTGGAAGATGTATACAGCCGAGCTCCATTCGACCATGGTGCTGAGAGGTTGTGGTCTGCTACAAGTGCCAGGGTTATGGCCACATAGCTAAATATTGCAGGGAAGACAGGGGCGTCACTTAAGGGGGGGTATGGGTGGTTCACCCCCAACTCTTAAAAAAGCCTCTTTTTGCAGGGCAAAATCTACTTCTGCAGGGCAAATTTTCTGGTATTTATAATTTATAATTTTCTACCAATAATACGATATATAATACTGGTTGATGGTCAATTCCGGGCTACATATAAAGAGCTAGTGAGCATTTTCTTTTTCGTGATTTGCAGGGCAAAAATTATTTTTTTTGGGCAAATTTAACCGTCACTCCCCCAACTCATAACATGAAGTGACGCCCCTGAGGAAAGAAACAGCTTGTGCTGTCTGTGCAGAAGCACACCAGACAAAGGACTGTCCTGCAAGAAACAATGAGAAGGACAATGATAA
>NW_023661654.1:0-17235 GCF_015228065.2 Penaeus monodon | reverse complement strand
CCCAATTGCCCCCCATGGAAAACATGAGCAGGGATTGGGCGGTTGGTTTAATGGTAATATTACATTTTGTCTGCTTTGGAGATAGGTGAACTAAAACACGATTTTACAACTGTGTGTAAAACTTTCCCTCATGTGGACATGGCTCTTAATGCAGGTTTTCTAATATGCTACATAGAATTAAGATTATTCTCATCGTATAGTACTTAACTTCTATTTAGGTGGTAAGAACAGGATTATGTGGTGATCATTCACACTTAAAAATTTTATAGAGCAAAATGGAGAATACCTATAAATTTCTGTCTTGTCAACATGAAAGTTCAATCCCTTCCCCATTTTACCAATCTTAAGTCGACTTCAGGTATAAAAAAAGAAAAAGGCTTTTAGATTATATTTTAGGGTTCAGTAAATGGTTAATAGTTAAATGAATGTGCTAGACATCAAGGATCTATAGTGAAGTGTAAAAAGGAGTTAACAATTGGATAAATTGCATCAGATGTCAAAGGTTCTAGAGCACTGTAGGATAGTATGGTAGTAAAAAGGGGGGTAGAGAGGAGAGTAAAGGGGAGTATGGCAGGGAAGGGGAAAAAAAACAAGGCAATTAGATAAAAAAGTATATGGGTGTCTGGGGAAAGGGTGCATAACGCTGTATGATGAATACTGCAAAAGCCATTTTAAAAAACAACGGGTAATAGGGGTAATGTGTGAAGTAGAAACCAGAGAATGAGATAAAAACCCAGGGGAAGGTGGTGAAGTATTAGGAATGTCAGGAGGTAGCCGTGCAAGTATTCAGCTGGGGGTATGGATAATGGGGAAAAGAGTACAGGGCACACATGGAGGAGAGTGTCAGGTGGTTTGGGGAGAGTGGAAGGAAGAGAGGTAGGGGGACTTTAAGAGGTGGTGGATGGCCATCAGCAAATACTTTGAATGTAGAGCGAATATGAATAGGGGGATTGGAGCATGGATGAGGGAGGAGGCATTCTCCCAAGTTTTAGAAATTTTGAAGGTCAAGAGTTTCTAGACGGGAGTTGGGTGTGGGGGTTCTGAAAATAAAGGTTTTTGTTGCAAAAGAAGGTTTAGATATCCAAGGAGCAAAAGGAAGAGGTGGGTGAAGAGAGATCGGAGTATCTGGATTTAGACTGGAAAAGGAATTTGACTAAGAGGGAGGGAGTAGAGGTAGTATGGTTTGGATTAGAGGGACGAGATACCCCGGAGAGATGCAGGGCATCTTGAGATGGGAGGGGAGCAGAGCAAAAGGAGTTTTGAAATCGGTTTAAAGAAAAATGTGGTCTGAGGGCTTCCTGTGTCCCACAGAGAAAGGCCGGTTTGAATCTGAAAACGCTACCTCATATTCGAGCTTGTGGGCCCAGCTCTTATAAATACATTAGGGGAGCCCCCATAATTGGCACACATGCGTGACAAAAGTTTTTTGAACGGTCATGACCGGGTTTTGGGCTGGGTGGTCAAACATCCAAGATTTCCGACGTTGACGAGGAAGGGGTAAATAGGTTAGACAGGACACCACTAATACAAGATGGAGAAGGGGTGTAACCCTGAAGGTTAATAATGACCTGGGTGAATGATTCAAGACTGGATAGTTTTGATTGCAGACATCGAGAAGGGGGTATTAGTATCAGTGGCTGGGTTAGCACTAGGAATTTTAAAGGATTATTTCATTTTAGCTAATTTGTTTAAAAATATTAGCCAAAGTGGATGAATGCCAACTTATTATTTACGTTATAACTGTGACCAATCAAACTACGCATTTTCTTTCTCGCATATTCTCCTTTGGCGGAAGGGAACGGAGATTGTTCCCCCGATCGGGTGACTGGTGGTTGCTGAGATCAGCCGGGAGTTCTGAATGACTCGCTCTCAGGGATTCCAAAGTAAAAAATCCAGCATCAGATCAATATTTAATAAAATCACATACGCAAAGCCAAATTGTTTATTTGGAAGACTTATTTTAGTTGAGAGGTAATTCGCTAAATTGGCAATCTTGGCATGAATTAGCCAAAATAGGGTAATTTTCACCCAAAGGCTATCTGGCGAGTGGCTATCGCGAACTAGAGTGGCGGAGCTGTGGTTAAAGGAGATCAAATCTAGATAGGCTAGATGAAGGGGGCAAGCCTTAATGCCCCTAATAATGACTGACAAATCCAGCCTTTCATCCTTTCAGCAAGGCTCTCACACCTAAGGGGAAGAAAAAACTTAGGGGGAGGGGTAGGCTTAAAAAAAACGAACAAAAAAACAAAACAAAAAAGTACAGGTTTATCTAAGAACAGCGTTGCAAGGTATAATAAATGTTATAATAAAATATACATTTAATTGCCTCATTTATTAGCATAACTGTCACTGCTTCACTAAAAGACCGATTGCTAAATATTTAAAAACTTTGAGCAGTGATGGCATTCATCCAGTTCTTTGTTTTGTAATATGTCCGTGATGATGTGGTAGACGACTCTCCACAATTTGGCGAACCATATGATAAAATGCCAGCTAGAAATAATGTGTATCTGCGCACCGATAATTTTTACATGACACCGGCTCATCCTCATTTTCGGGGGGGCATACCACTGCTCCACCGCCGTCGCCCTGCAAATATACAGGCTGTCAGTGTTCTTTTCATGAATGTAAATATATCCTATTGCAATTTGTAATTGAAACAAGAACTTACCACACACGCATCCTTCCCATATTCCCCAATGATACACTTTTGATGCTCTTCGTCTAGATTAAAGGATGAATCAAGGGTATTACCCTTGAAGGATTAATAGTTTCGCTCTGCATTCATCATGACCCCAGTGAAAAGGACGGAGACAGACCGCAGGATATTGCTGCCGAAATTTTGGCTGTGGGAAAAGAGATTATTAAAGTTCTCGTAGCAGTGGCATAGAGGATTTTCTTTAAATTCATTATAATGGTCTCACCTTGTACACGTCATCTCCCCAGCCGACAATGAAGCACTTTTTGTGGTCTTTAAATGGTTTTGTAGGTAAACAAACCGGGCTAATATGAGGAGTCTTCGAAAAATCAACTGGGGATGACATCTTCAGCAGGGCTTTCATGGGCATATGTAGCAGGGTTGAATCTGGAAAAAAAGTCACTCCCGCAATAGACAAGACCTTTAAATCACTTCAAGTCAATGGTATACATTCTTATAAAAACAATACTTGGTTCTAGAACCTTCACACTACACGTCATTTATTCCATTCAGTACAGGAAACTGGCCTAGCATTTGGATTTAATCTCCTTACCCACTGTGTATGTGCACACTTGCAATATTTCGCTCCACACTGGGAACAACTCCCCAGTGGGCCTGGAGATTCCACTCACCAAGATGAATTTTAAGCCTGTTCACTCTCTCGCCTAGTCAGAAGAAAGTGGATCAGACTTTGTCCTTTACTATAGATTTATTCCAAAAACCTTAAAAATTGCTGCTCACCAAAAACACAATGAGCAGCTGTGACGATTGTGTTTGTCGTCGATTAGTGATCCTCCACTTTGTACCGCACATCCTCCCGCGCCGCAGATTGTAAAGTTGTGGTCTTCAAAAGACCCGTTCTCTCACTAGTAAAGCCACCTGAAAAAACATGAAATTAGCATGTGGAAATTTGTTGGCTATACATGCATGCGCCATTAACAAAATGGTACAAGTATTCCATCACTACTAACGTTATTGGTAAAAAGTTTACCTTTTGGTGTCCCCCTAAAGGGGACCCATGAATAACTGCTTGCATCATCAGATCAAGAAAAATTTTTTTAAAAATTTTAAATTGACCGGCACTTTTGTCATCTTCATGTAGCAGTAGCCAAGTCCTTGCATGCCCAACCATTTTAATCCCTAATAACATTGATTACAGACTTGAGATCCACTTCACAATGATATACAACTATATAAAATATCAGTGCCGTTTTCAATACCCAACATTTCACCTAAAATGGCCAAACCAGGTTTTTCTTTGATGGACATGAATATATTACATGGTACTTTTGGTATGCACAAAAGTCTTATGCAAATAAGAACCCTGGATACAGGTATTTTGCTCAAGAAAAAAAAATGCCTGCATTGTCTAAATTTCCTAAATTGCCCAACATCTTTTCATCTTAAAAAAAATGTTTATTGACAAACCTTAATTTAGCGTGTAAAAAACCAAAAAGGTCAGCCTTATCAACTATGTATCATAAGTTTTTTGGACTGTCAGCAGTTCTGTTGTCATCCACTAGTACTAGGGAATGCAGTCCCGAACCAATTTCAAGATTCCTTCATTTTAATGAAGAATAAGCAAGCTGAGTATGCCTAAAACCCTTTACAACCAAATAACTTATTCTGCCATCATGGGACAAACCGCACCCTTATGCAATATAATGAAGTTATTGCATTCACTATCACGTACCACAGCCCATGCTTGGAAAAAAAAATTATAAAAAATATAATCTACCATGTAATACCATACTACATCGCTCGTTATCCTTCCCTACTTTCCACCTTGCAATCGGCCCATTTAGTGACTCAAGTGTATATTGTCGATAGTCATGAACAGGAAGTCCAGGAGATACTCCAACTGGACTGCTAGCTCTGTCAGCTTCGAGCTTTAGTTTGATCAGTAACCTCCCTAGCACAGATTATTTGACTAAACCGGGTATAAGGTACTAGTTTTCCATGGGCATCCAAATGAGCATCAATCTTGACGATTAGCAATAAACCAAAACACCCTGCATATGCCTAACTTTCATCAATGCCAGAATGCTGCTGTATCTAAAGCACAATGCCACAAAATCCCTGGCTCCAACCCCCATACAAATGCCACAAGCCATCCCCCCCCCCATGCAAAAATTGCCAAACAACAAAAATTTCATACATACACACCCAAATAAAATACAAAAAAACTACAAAAGCGTATACTTGATGCCATGGAACTCTCCGTAGCTAGTGAAACCTCGGTCATACAGATATCCTGAAGAGACCCTTGCCAGCATCTCCGACTCTCATGTCGAACCGCATTCCTGTAAAATGTAGAAATTTAATTTCAATACTATATATTTAGCATTAAGCCAGTATCACATTGCATAGTACAAAACAGTCGCCCGCACTATAGGTTTAATCGACTAATCAACTTCTAGCAAAAGTCGATGTCTGAAAATAAAAAATTAAAGGAACACTCGCCTTACTGTATCGGAAGTTGCGCAGCATTTCTTTTGCATTTTGGAGAGAGGATAGGCCCGTAGAGGGATCGTATTTGTCATTTATAGAAGTCCATATAGTGTATTATTTCCTTCCGAGCATGTGGGCGAGGTGGGAGTCTTTGTGGACGTTTGTGGTTCTCCTGGTGAAATGGCGTTGTTTCTGAGGGACGATTCTGTCTCCTATAAAGTAAACAGGGTTAGAAGGAGCACAGGAAAACATTTTACTGTTCTGCTAAGGCCCAAAATCTGTTTCTACACAGACTAGAAGTTCCCTTTGGAGGAGCTTCACGTCTTGATCGATCTGAAGATGGGCCATGACGCAACAGACCATTTGACCCAAACTACAAAATTTTGTCTGCGATCTGCAATTCAGAAAAGTATAAAAAAAAAGCTAATGGCAAATGACAAGAAAATTGTCTCAAGAGTTCTAAGCAAGCCTAGATTTGTTTGGCCTCGCTATGCAGAATTTTCACAAGGGTGGCATATCTGATAACCACTACGCAAGTTTAATGCTTTTGCCTTAAAAACGACCTTAAAAAAATAGACATTGTCAAGGATAAAACTACTTCCATTGGTGAATAACACCCCTTTAAAATTTTAAATACATACATGTGCAATATCTGCACTACATATAATGCTCAATTTCTATAGATTGAGCCGCCCCATACAGTTTTAGAGCCATACCAATCAATATGGCCATTAAAAGCGTGAAGTGCAATGCGTTTAGGGTTTACTTGTTGGGGGCGTTTGGCCGAATTTCATTTTATTTTTTATTTTCAGTTAGTCTTGCCATAATTCCACCGAGCCATTGGATGCAACATCTTTAATACTTTCAGTGGTTTCATATTGAGGACTTTACAATATGCACTTCTACTGTATGCATTACGAATAGCCCTGAACATGTGCGCACGTAACTCCATTTAATATAATTTGGGTTTTAAAATAAAGAAAATCAAACACTTTGGTGCTGATTGATTGCTTATCCATAAACTTGTCTGGGCTCACATTTCCTTTTGAAAGTGGCACTCAGTTCCGTAGAATATTCATATTCAGATGATAATAGTTTTGGGAACGCATATAGTACAAGATTGATTAGTACAAGATTTTAAAAAACACTTAGAGACTTTTAGAACCTCTCCGTTCTGACAATATAGAGCAGTTTTGTATTCCTCTGACACATCAAGTTCTATAAACACATACTGGAAAGTACCATAATAAAACGACATTAATACAAAAAATTCCTCCACCTACCACAGCCAATAAACTAACAACTTTTTAAAGTTTTATTAATGAGGCCTTGGCTCTATTAGGTAAGTTTCTACTGTTTATTCATCCCTGGATTTAAAAAATGAATATCCCTTAATTGCTTCGAGTTCTGTCATTTCTATCGCATTTGACTCATCACTCGATGAGTGACGTAATATACTTTCCCCGACGACAATGTTCATTCTGTGGATTTTTTATGGTTGCGCCTGTTGCCGCTCAAAAAAAAAAAAAAAAAATCCATGTACATTTTGGCAATGCAAGTGTTTGCTAAATAAGTCAAATAAGAAAACATTCCAATCTGTTTTACCTGCTATATCAAGGTATTAACCTGTTGCCTGTTTTATCGCCAAATATTTTGGAAGCAATGGGGGTCATTTGATGCTGTAGAGAGGAAAAAAATTAGCCATCCTAACCGACTACTAATTTTTTGCTATTGTTAACACGACACTTGCTCGATAAAAGTACTTTATTGTTTTTGAGTAACATTACCTGCATTTATTTATGATTTGATATTTACTTTGTGCGAATCTTAGGCCTAGGTGTCTCCTACCAAGATCAAGGGCAACGAGAGCCGCCACCAGTGATTCCAGAGACTCGGATAGGATCACAACATCGTTGGCAAAGTCAAGGTCTCTGACCCTGATATTGCCCAGTGTTGCTCCACATGACTGTGTAGTAGCTGCCCATTATCCAGTCCAGTAGGTGTTGAAAAGTTTTGGTGCAGGGAGACACCCTTTGCCTCACCCCTAAATTTAACAGGGAAGTAGTTCGACAGGCAACCACCACACTTTACAGCACTTTCAGTACCGGTACATAGGCTGCTATTAGGCCAACAATCTGTCAGAATCCCCCCCCCCCCCCCCCAGAGTCTCGGGATCTCTCCGGCGATTCTTGATGCACCAAAATCAAATGCCTTTTGAGGTCGTGTAGGCTGCAAGCAACCCACGACGGCGTTCCCAAACGATCACTCGAAGCGGTAGGATATCGGTCTATTGTCAATTGCTAGGAGTGAATCCTGATTACTCAGGTCTTTGGTGCCTTAGTGGAAATAACAATGTAAAGGTAATTATTGTATTGGTCAGAGAAAGGTCGCCCAAATAAAAGCTTAATCATGATACACCAATGAGTGAGTCAAGAAATTGTTTTTGATATACCAACCCAGCACTTACGGAGGACCACAACATTCTTGTTTAGGGGATCTGCAGGTCTCGTGTCACCCTCCTCTGAAAACCACTTATTATTTCTTTACTACTCGTGTCTGACCTAGTGTTCCTATACATCACCTGGCATCCGGCAAAAAACAGCTATTTAACCCGACATGTTTGTTCATCTGAAGGGGTGGGCACAGGTAGCATTTGGGATGGCCACTCTTATTAGATAAAAGGGGTGTTCTTGTCTCTGACCCGCTAAGCATCGTGTGACCCTTTACCCTTTGGGCCCTACCTAAATATAAGGACAGTCTAATGACCTGTCAGAGGAAATGCTACTTGATACAAAATCTGTAAGGGCAAGAGCATCACAAAGAAAAATCAATACAGTTGCCTGAATATTTGAACCCACACAGTGCCCCAAATGCCGAAAAAATGTGATTAGAAAACCAAGCAATTCTGACCATTGACGGAAGCCAAGAAAAGTGTTGTTTTGCCATTAAAACGTTGTAAGTTTTAAACCATGGGGTTTCCAGGGGGCAGGGGGCTAGTAATATATATATCACATTTTCTTAAATTTGTGTGAAGAGTGTGCTTCAGTGGATAGGCCCCGTTGTATCCATTGCCATGTACTGGGTATGTTCTGAAGGTGTTTTCCGACGCCCCAGGTGGCGACATTGATAGAGGAAAGTGCAGTTTAACATTAGTGCAGTTGAAAAGCAGAAAAAAAAAAAAAAAAACCTGGTGGCAGGTACCAAGATCTGTCAACCCCCTGAGGCACATCCAAATCCCTGAAAATTAATGGTTTACAAACCTCGGCAACATCCTCTGGCCATGAAGGTATTCGCTCGCTCCCTGCATGAATATATTAAACCTTATTGGAGGATTAATTGGAGGTATACTTCACTATGTGATGAACCAAAAAAAACTATGAATACCTTGGCATAAACAACAACACAACAATCTTGAGATGGGGGGGGGGGCGTATGCACTCAATAGTTTCACAAGGCTACGAGAAAATCACACGGATGGGCCAGCCACTAAACGTAATCTTGTATAATATGAAAAGGAGGCAACATCTCAGTCATACACTGTTTAAAATAACATGCCCGCCGCCACATGCGGGCGTGGACATCCCCTGTGATCTGCTATAACTGCATGAGAATGGCCATGTACACAAGTACTGCCAAGGAATGTTGGCGCTGCAGGACCAAAAAAAAAGTACTACATAATCACCACCTGTCTCATCATGCTTCAGGTGTGGGTGACATGTGTGACTGCCTGGCAGTGGGGGTGCACTGCCCTCCCGCCCTGGCCCCCTCCCTCCCCCCGCCCCGTGTCCCAGCACCGACCTGTTTTGGTGACCAAGGCGCCCTCCCATCCCCACCTGCGGCCATCTTGCACGGGAGAGCGCCTAACCGTGGCGCTATGTGACGTCACCAGCCACAGACTTCCTACCTACCGGCGATTGGGGTGCAGCGGCCACCAAACTACACAAGTGTTATGCAGCTGGAGGAGAAAATTGAACAAGATGTTGATCTTCACAGAGGGTGTCTCGAGCCTCAAAGCTGCCACACTCAAAGACCACTTTCCCCCCCTCCCTTCCCTCAACCCCGAGACAGGGCATGACCTCAGGGTCTGGCGGAAGAATCCCCATAGCCATGTGGCAGAAGTGACATACAAGGTGATGTAATTTGCTTAATTTCTTTAAGGAAATGAAAGCTCTGAAGAAGCAAATAGCTTAATGAAAATAAGTGACTCATTGTCGAGATACTAGTGTTCCATTAGTGCTAAAAGAACGAACGAGGAGAATCGAGGTCAGACCAATGATGATACCAGAATGAGAATGTCAGCACGACAGCAGCAACAAATACTCCAGAATCCCTGTGACGGAGTCCCCAGTGTCGCAACCCACCCTCCCCCCCAGGCACATCTGGCACAGCATCACAAAGGGGTTGTGCTGAGAAATGAACAAGGCTAATTCCAATGTTTTGAAATGTTTTAAAGTACTTAGTTTACACTACCATCCATATGAAATCCATAATCATGAAGTTTTGGAACCTGGTTGGCTTTTCTCCAGTACCACAGAGCTCAAGTTATGTGAGGACTTCCTTACCGCCGAACTTGCCTAGCGAGGATGGTAATTTCGATGCCCACCCCCAAGCAATACGGGAGTTCACAAGAACTCCGGCAGCTCAGGAAAGTCACCTCAACGTGAATAATTTAGAAAAGAAAAAGGGAGCTAAATGGACTCCCCCCAGGCCTACTGGCCTCCTACCCAGGTTTAAAGCCCACAAGGGCTACCCTGGTGTAGAAGACTGGCGGGTCTGAGGTGGGGTTCTGACTCTGCCTACTGTATTCTCGTGTCACCTGCAAAACCCGAGCACTGAAGGTGGCTGGCAAAGCACATAAATTATCTGTAATTGCAGTTTTTACTTATTCAGTTACTTTAGAAAAACTCAGGAACACAATGTCAAGCGAGTACGAGAGGCCCCGGCTCCAGGGTAGCTCTTGTGCCACAAGAGCTACCTGGAGCCCGGGCCCTCTCGTCTCGCTTGACATTTGGTTGTTCCTGAGTTTTTCTAAAGTAAACTGAAGTAAAGTAAAACCGCAATTACAGAATTAATTTAGTGTCCTTTGCCAGCCCTTCAGTGCTCTTGTTTTGCAGGTTACACGAACTACAGTAGGCATAGTCGCACCCCACCTCAGACCCGCAGCTCTTTCTAACACCAGGTTAGCCCTTGTGGGCTTTTAACCCCTGGGTAGGGGAGGCCAGTAGCCTGGTAGTCATTTAGGCTCCACTTTTTCTTTTTCTAAATTATTCACGTTGTGATGTGACTTTCCTGAGCTGCCGGGGTTCCTTGTGAACTCCCGTATTTGGCTTGTGGGTGGGCATCGAATTACCATCCCTTCGCCTAGGCAAGTTCGCGGTAAAGGAAGTGTCCTACACATAACTTGAGCTCTGTGGTACTGTGAGAACGCAACCAGGCTTCCAAACTTCATGATTATGGATTTATATGGATGGTAGTCGTAAACTTAAGTACTTTAAACCATTTCAAACTTTTGGCCTTAGCCTTGTTCCATTTCTCAGCACAACCCCTTTGGATGCTGTGCCAGATGTGCCTGGGGGGAGGGCTGGTTGCGACACTGGACTCCGTCACAGGGATTCTGAAGTATTTCGTTGCTGCTGTCGGTGCTGACATTCTCATTCTGGTTATCATCATTGGTCTGACCTCGATTCTCCTCGTTCGTTCTTTTAGCACTAATGGTAACACTAGTATCTCGACAATGAGTCACTTATTTCATTAAGCTATTTTCTTCTTTCAGAGCTTTCATTTCCTTAAAGTTCAAGCACATTTACATCACCTTGTATGTCACTTCTGCCACATGGCTATGTGGGGGATTCTCCCGCCAGACCTGCGGTCATCCCTGTCTCAGGGTGAGGAAGGGAGGGGGGAAAGTGGTCTTTGAGTGTGGCAGCTTTGAGGCTCGAGACACCCTCTGTGAAGATCAACATCTTGTTCATTTTCTCCTCCAGCTGCATAACCTTGTGTAGTTTGGTGGCCTCTGCACCCCCAATCGCCGGTAGCTGTAGGAAGTCTGTGGCTGGTGACGTCACATAGCGCACGGTTAGGCGCTCTCCCGGCAAGCTGGCCGCAGGTTGGGATGGGAGGGCCGCCTTGGTCACCAACAGTCGGTGCTGGGACCACGGGGTGGAGGGGGAGGGGCCAGGGCAGGGAGGGCCGTGCACCCCCACTGCCAGGCAGTCCACACATGTCATCCCACACCTGAAGCATGATGAGACAGGTGGTGCATATGTAGTACTTTTTTTTGTCCTGCAGCGCAACATTCCTTGGCAGTACTTGTGTACATGGCCACTTCTCATGCAGTTATAGCAGATCACAGGGGGTGTCCCACGGCCGCATGTGGCTGGCGGGCATGTATTTTACAAAGTGGTATGTACTGAGATGTTGCTCTCCTTTTCATATTATACAGATACGATTTAGTGGTTGCCCATCCTTGTGCATTCTCGTAGCCTTGTGAACTCCATTGAGTGCATACGCATTTTCAAGATTGTTGTTGTTGTTGTTTCTGACAAGGTATTCATATTTTTCTTTTTTGGTTCATCACATAGTGAAGGTAATACCTCCAATTAATCCTCCAATAAGGTTAATATAGTCCTGCAGGGAGCGAGCGAATACCTTCATGGCCAGAGGATTGTTGCCGAGGTCTTGTAACCATTTAATTTTTTCAGATTTTGATGTGCCCTCAGGGGTTGACAGGATTCTTTGGTACCTGCATTCAGGTTTTTTTTTTTTTTTTCTTAGCTTTCAACTTCACTAATGTTAAACTGTCACTTCCTCTATCAATGTCGCCCACCTGGGCGTCGGAAACACCTTCAGCACATACCCATTACATGGCAATGGATACAACGGGGCTATCCACTGAAGCACACTCTTCACACTAAATTTAAGACAATGTGATCTATATATTACCTAGCCCCCTGCCCCCTGGAACCCCCCTGGTAAAACTACACACTTTTATATGGCAAAACACCACTTTTCTTGGCTTCCGTCAATGGTCAGAATTGCTTGGTTTCTAATCACATTTTTCGGCATTTGGGGCACTTGGTGGGTTCAAATATCAGGCATACTGTTATTGATTTTCTTTGTGATGCTCTTTGCCTTTACAGATTTTGTATCAAGTAGCATTTCCTCTGACAGGTCATTAGACTGTCCCTATAGTTAGGTACGGCCAAAGGGTAAAGGGTCACACGATGCCTTAGCGGGTCAGAGACAAGAACACGCCTTTTATCTAATAAGAGTGGCCATACCAATGCTTACCTGCTGCCCACCCCTTCAGATGAACAAACATGTCGGGTAAATAGCTGTTGTTTGCCGGATGCCAGGTGATGTATAGGAACACTAGGTCAGACACGAGTAGTAAGAAATAATAAGTGGTTTTCAGAGGAGGGTGACACGGAGACCTGCAGATCCCCTAAACAAGAATGTTGTGGTCCTCCGTAAGTGCTGGGTTGGTATATCAGAACAATTTCTTGACTCACTCATTGGTGTATCATGATTAAGCTTTTTATTTGGGCGACCTTTCTCTGACCAATACAATAAATTACCTTTACATTGTTATTACCACTAAGGCACCAAAGACCTGAGTAATCAGGATTCACTCTAGCAAGTTGACAATAGACCGTATCCTACCGCTTCGAGTGATCGTGGAACGCCGTCGTGGGTTGCTTGCAGCCTACATCGACCTCAAAAAGGCATTTGATTCGGTGCATCAAGAATCGCCGAGAGATCCCGAGACTCTGGGGGGGGGGGGGGGGATTCTGACAGATTGTTGGCCTAATAGCAAGCCTATGTACCGGTACTGAAAGTGCTGAAAAGTGTGGTGGTTGCCTGTCTAACTTCTTCCCTGTTAATTCAGGGGTGAGGCAAGGCTGTCTCCCTGCACCAAAACTTTTCAACACCTACATGGACTGGATAATGGGCAGCTACTACACAGTCAGTGTGGAGCAACACTGGGCAATATCAGGGTCAGAGACCTTGACTTTGCCAACGATGTTGTGATCCTATCCGAGTCTCTGGAATCACTGGTGGCGGCTCTCGTTGCCCTTGATCTTGGTCCAGGAGACACCTAGGCCTAAGATTCGCACAAAGTAAATATCAAATCATAAATAAATGCAGGTAATGTACTCAAATACAATAAAGTACGTGTATCGAGCAAGTGTCGTGTTAACAATAGCAGAAATTAGTAGTCGGTTAGGATGGCTAATTTTTTTTCCTCTCTACAGCATCAAATGACCGCCATTGCTTCCAAAATATTTGGCGATAAAACAGGCAAACAGGTTAATACCTTGATATAGCAGGTAAACAGATTGGAATGTTTTCTTATTGACGTTATTTAGCAAACACTTGCATTGCCAAAATGTACATGGATTTTTTTTTTTTTTTTTAGAGCGGCAACAGGCGCAACCCTATAAAAAAAATCCCACAGAATGAACATTGTCGTCGGGGAAAGTATATTACGTCACTCATCGAGTGATGAGTCAAATGCGATAGAATGACAGAACTCGAAGCAATTAAGGGGATTTCATTTTTAAGTCCGGGATGAATAACAGTAAAAACTTACCTAATAGAGCCAAGGCCTCTTTAAATATAAATTTTAAAAAAGTTGTTAGTTTATTGGCTGTGGTAGGTGGAGGAATTTGTGTATTAATGCCCGTTTTATTATGGTACTTACCAGTATGTGTTTATAGAAACTTGATGTGTCAGAGAATACAAAACTGCTCTATATTGTCGAACGGAGAGGTTCTAAAAGTCTCTAAGTGTTTTTTAAATCTTGTACTAATCAATCTTGTACTATATGGTTCCCAAACTATTATCATCTGAATATGAATATTCTAGGGAAACTGATGCCACTTTCAGAGGAATGTGAGTCAGACAAGTTTATGGATAAGCAATCAATCAGCACCAAAGTGTTGATTTTCTTTACTTTAAAACCATTAATATTAAATGGAGTACGTGCGCACATTTTTCATGCTATTCGTAATGCATACAGTAGAAGTGCATATTGTAAAGTCCTCAATAGGGAAACCACTGTAGTATTAAAGATGTTGCATCCAATGGCTACGGGGAAATTATGGCAAGACTAACTGAAAATGGAAAATAAAAATGAATTCGGCCAAACGTCCCAACAAGTAAAACCCTAAACGCATTGCACTTCACGCTTTTTAAGGGCCCCATATTGATTGGTAATGGCTCCTAAAACTGTATGCGCGGCTAAACCCTATAGAAATTGAGCATTATATGTAGTGCAGATATTGCACATGTATGTTTTTAAAATTTTAAGGGTTGTTTTCACCAATGGAAGTATTTTTTATCCTTGACAATGCCCCTATTTTTTTAAGGTCGTTTTTAAGGCAAAAGCATTAACTGCGTAGGGGTTATCAGATATGCCACCCTTGTGAAATTTCTGCATAGCGAGGCCAAACAAATCTAGGCTCTGCTTAGAACTCTTGAGACAATTTCTTGTCATTTGCCATTAGCTTTTTTTATATACTTTTCTGAATTGCAGATCGCAGCCCAAAATTTTGTATGTTTGGGTCAAATGGTCTGTTGCGTCATGGCCCGTCTTCAGATCGATCAAGACGTGAAGCTCCCCCAAGGTAACTTCTAGTCTGTGTAGAAACAGATTGGGCCTTGCGAACATAAAATGTTTGCCTGTGCTCCTTCTAACCCTGTTCTACTTTATAGGAACAGAATCGTCCTCAGAAACAACGCCATTTCACCAGGGGACCACAAAGTCCACAAAGACTCCCCCTCGCCCACATGCTCGGGAAAGGGAAAAAATACACTATATGGACTTCTATAATGACAAATACGAGTCCGTCTACGGGCCCATCCTCTCTCCACATGCAAAAAAAATGCTGCGCAACTTCCGAAAACAGTAAGGCGAGTGTTCCTTTAATTTTTTTTTTTTCAGACATCGACTTTAGCTAGAAGTTGATTAGTCGATTTAAACCTATAGTGCGGGCGACTGTTTTGTACTATGCAATGTGATACTGGGTTAATGCTAAATATAAAGTATTGAAATTAAATTTCTACATTGACAGGAATGCGGGGTTCGACATGAGAGTCCGGAGATGCTGGCAAGGGTCTCTTCAGGATATCTGTATGACCGAGGGTTTTACTAGCTACGGAGAGTTCCCATGGCATGCAAGTATACGCTTTTGTAGTTTATTTGTATTTTATTTGGTGTGTATGTATGAAATTTTTTTTGTTGTGGCAATGTGTGCATGGGGGGGGATGGCTTGTGGCATTTTTGTATGGGGGGTTTTGGGGCCGGGATTTTTTGGGGATTGTGCTTTTAGATACAGCAGCATTCTGGCATTGATGAAAGTTAGGCATATGCAGGGTGTTGGTTTATTGCTAATCGTCAAGATTGATGCTCATTTTGGATGCCCTGGAACTAGTACCTTATACCCTTTTTAGTCAAATAATCTGTGCTAGGGAGGTTACTGATCAAACTAAAGCTCGAAGCTGACAGGCTAGCAGTCCAGTTGGAGTATCTCCTGGACTTCCTGTTCATGACTATCGACAATATCACTTGAGTCACAAAATGGCCGATTGCAAGGTGGAAATTTAGGTAAGGATAACGAGCGATGTAGTATGGTATTACATGGTAGATTATATATATTTATAATTTTTTTTTCCAAGCAGGGGCTGTGGTACGGTGATAGTGAATGCAATACTTCATTATATTCATAAGGTGCGGTTTGTCCCATGATGGCAGTAATAAGTTATTTGGTTGTAAAGGGTTTTAGGCATACTCAGCTTGCTTATTCTTCATTAAAATGAAGGAATCTTGAAATTGGTTCGGGACTGCATTACCTAGTCTAGGGGATGAAAACAGAACTGCTGACAGCCCCGAAAACTTATGATACTAGTTGATAAGGCTGACCTTTTTGGTTTGTTTACACGCTAAATTAAGGTTTGTCAATAAACCATCTTTTTTAAGATGAAAAGATGTTGGGCAATTTAGGCAATTTAGACAATGCAGGCATTTTGTTTTCTTGAGCAAAATACCTGTAATCCATGGTTCTTATTTGCATAAGACGTTTGTGCATACCAAAATGTACCAGTACATATATTTTATGTCCTCAAAGAAAAACCTGGATTTGGCCATTTTTTGGTGAAATGTTGGGTATTGAAACGGCACTGATATTTTATATAGTTGTATATCATTGTGAAGTGGATCTCAAGTCTGTAATCAATGTTATTAGGGATTAAAATGGTTTGGGGATGCAAGGACTTGAGCTACGTGCTACATGAAGAGACAACGTGCCGGTCAATTTATAATTTAAAAGAATTTTTTCTTGATCTGATGATGCAAGCAGTTATCATGCTCCCCCCTTTAGGGAGCCACCAGTAGGTATCTTTTTAAAAATAACGTTAGTAGTGATGGAATACTTGTACACATTTTGTTAATGTGCGCATGCATGTATAGCCAACAAATTATCCACATGCTAATTTCATGTTTTTTCAGGTGGCTTTACTAGTGAAGAACGGGTCCTTTCGAAGACCACAACTTTACAATCTGCGGCCGCGGGAGGATGTGCGGTACAAATGTGGAGGATCACTAATCGACGACAAACACATCGTCACAGCTGCTCATTGTGTTTTTGGGGAGCAGCAATTTTAAGGTTTTTGGAATAAATCTATAGTATGGACAATTCTGATCCACTTTCTTCTGACTAGGCGAGAGAGTGAACAGCTTAAAGTTCATCTTGGTGAGTGGAATCCCAGGGCACCACTGGGGAGTTGTTCCCAGCTGTGGAGCGAAATATTGCAAGTGTGCACATACACAGTGGGGTAAGGAGATTAAAACCAAATGCTAGGCCAGTTTTCCTGTACTGATGGAATAAATGACGTGTATGTGAAGGTTCTAGAACCAGTATTGTTTTTATAAGAATGTATACCATTGACTTGAAATTTTATTTAAAGGTCTTGTCTATTGCGGAGTGACTTTTTTTCCAGATTCAACCCTGCTACATATGCCCATGACATAGCCCTGCTGAAGATGTCATCCCCAGTTGATTTTTCGAAGACTCCTCATATTAGCC
>NW_023661653.1:0-17235 GCF_015228065.2 Penaeus monodon | reverse complement strand
AAATGGGGGTTTTGAATAAAAACCACAGTTTTGTGACACTGCTGGTTGTGTTTAAAGAGTGGGGAAAGCTGTGTGCGTCCAAGGCCATCTTGCTGAGACAGTTGGGGGAATTGGGGGGGTTTTGCTTTAAGACAGGGGTAAAAGCATTCTGAAGGTTTTCCATTTGCCCTTGGGGTTTTTCCATCTGGATTGGGCTGTGGTTTGGGGATGTTGCCTAAAAGGGGGTGGAACAGTCCCATAGTGGTGACAGTAACATCACAAGTCCACCATCTGATTCTCTCTACCAACCCAGGGCCAAAGTGAGTCTAAACCCCTCCTTTGAATGGGGTTGGCTTTGAGTATTGTTTGATTGTTGATTATTTAAAATTATCTCCCTGTCAAAAGCTAAGGTATTAGGGGCGAAGCCTTGTAACTAAAATATTAAAAGTTTAAAATTTTAAAAACTATCAAAAAATATTTTACAAAAAACAATAATAAAAAAAAATCAAAGCATAAATATTAGCTCTAATGAAAAAAAATTATTGCAAAAAAACTTTATCCCAAATTAATTTTTATTAAAAATTTGTTCCCTAAGGAAATTAAAAGACCCTTTTTCACAATTTTCCCCCCAAAAATTTTTTCGGTATAGGGGGAGAGAAAGTCTACATCTTTGGTCTGGAATTTTGAATTTTCCCCACAAACATGTGCGATCGTAAGGCTCTTGACACCCTTTCAAAAAGTGTTTTTTTTAGCCTCAGGGGCCCATGATCAGTTTGTTGCCCGATTCTTAGTCTTGTTAATCAATTTTCCATTTTTGGGTTTGGGTGGATGAAGTCCCCCAACGCCAAGGTCTCTCTAATGTCCGCAGTTTTTTTTCTGGAGGATCCTCCATTTTTTCCCTCCTTTTACCCAAAAAGACACTTTGATGCGGGTTTCAGGCGGTGTGGGGGAGGGGAAAACGAGCATAAAAGGCTGAGCAGCAGGCCTTTGGGCCTTCTGATCAGCTCGCTATTCCCACTGATACCAACAGCGGGGCACCCAACATAGAGTTATCTTTTTACGTTTTGACATCAGTGCAAGCCAATTTTGAACCTCCCTCATATGAGTGATGGTTTAAGCTCTTGTTGCTTGCAAGGCACTACGAGAGTCAAATAATCACAACAGAAGGGTTCGAAATCCTAGTTTTAATGCTTAAGGATCATGTAACTCGCGGGAAAGATCGAGGCTGCTAGAAAGAACTGCCAATCAGTTTTTTCGCCATGCTGCAAAGCCCACCCCATTTTCAGATTTCAACCATCGTAAAATTTGCTTTGACCCCTGTTTTTAGAATTGCTGAAGAAATTTCTCTCGATTTTCTGCTTGGGATCTCCCCCCTTTTCCCAATTAAACTAAACCCAGCTACTTGATTACGGCGGGAAATTGGGAATTCCAACACCAGAACCTTAGAAAGATTAAATTAAGACTTCCACAAGATTCCATTCTCTACCATAGGAGGGCTATTTTCAAGGGGGGGTTGAAAACCAACTAAATGTAGGAGATCCTGGAATCCTTTTAGTCTCGTGAGAAATAGGTTTGTATTCTGGGTGTAATAAAAGAGGGGGTTCTCCCCTCAGCATACGGGACCCACAGGTGAAGACCTAAAAGCCCAGTACGATTTGAGATTTCTTTATGAACTGGTTAACATCCTAGACACAATAAGCGCTCTAAAGCGTAGAAGTGTTTTTGGCGGTCTCACCCCCAAGATAGGTGAAAGAACCCCCCCAAATACTAAGTGTTTTGTAGCCTTTACTTTCAACGTTTGATGTGAGGCCCCCAGTAAGCCTTAGTAAAAAATTACCCAAGTACTTACCCTTGGAAAAATTTTCAGGGGTTTTGCTCCTAAATAGAGGAAGGATGGAATTTTCTCGTTTGGGGAAATGCAAGCCATGGTCTTTTTGGGGGAAAATTTGAACTCATGTATTTTTGCCCATGTACAAGGGTTATTCACCCTGCAGGCCCCTGCACACCTGAAAAGTCCTCCTGGCAGTAAAGTGAAAAGCACCCAAATACGATTAACGAACAGAACGGGGGAAAAACCCCTTAAATGTCATTTAAGCAAGGGGCAAACGGGGGTCACGTTTAAGACATCCTTTGGGGGCCCCCTTCCAGTGATTTCCCGGGTTAAGAAACTGTTTCCCCTCCCGAACTCAAATTTCCTGCAGCAAGGAAGTTTTGTTAAAGGGTGGGAAAGCTCCTCTTAACCAATGTCATACAATTCTTGAGTATGCCATGCCCAAAGTTTATCATAAGCCTTTTAAAGGTCAAAGAAGACGGGTAACATGGACGTCCTGTGGGAAGGGGAATTCTGTATAGCAGTTTCCCACCTTACAAGTGCATCTGTGGTCGATCTAAATCTTTAAACCATATGAAGGAGTCAGCAGGTTTCCTTTTTAGAGCCATGTCAACCTAAATTTGACCTTTCTCCATCAGTTTGCAATGCAGCTGGTGAGGGAAATTGGCTGTAATTCCTGGGGGGAAAGCACCCTTCCCCGGGTTTAGGAAAGGGAATGTTTATACCTCTTTTCCATTGGAGGGATTCCCCCTCCCTTAAAATCCTATTGAATAGGTAAAAAGAACTTCGGGGATCTTCTGGTAAGTGAATGTTTTTTTGGTAGGAAATCGTATTTCCTGGGGCGTTTTAGGGCAGAGCCAAAGCAGAGCCGTCTCCTTGGCAAAAATGGCAGTTGTAGGAATTTCTGCTGCAGCCCCATGAAGAACGACACTGGGTGTCTTTCCCTGTTCACCCCAAACGGGGAGAATGAGCAGTGTAAGATCCCCAGAGGGATCTTGCCATGGTTTGCTAGCTCATTAAAACATTTTTTTTATTGTGGATTACCCATAATTTTCAAAGCAGGGGGTGACAGTGATGTTCTTTCCCGATCTTACGCACCTTTTGTCCAAACCCCCTGTAAGGGGGGTCCGTTTAAATAAAGGGAGACTATGTCCCCATGACGCCCGCAGGCCTCTTTTGACTCGCCGGCCTTGGCTCGGTTTTTTTGTAATGGATAAAGGGTTTCTCATGGGGCGTCTTTTCAAGCCTTAATGCATTTTTTTTTTGCTCTTACAGTTTGTTGGCATTCATCAGACCACCATGTACTGGAGGTCGAGGGTAATGCCCCTATTTTGGGGAATGGATGCTTCTGCGCAAGGTGAATTCGTGATTTTAAGTGTTAAGCACTTGAACACACTGGAAATCATTCACAATCCAGCAATACTGCAGTTTTTATCTAAAAAAATTCGTCCCATGTTCAATCGCCACTCTGCACTCCATTGGCTGGGAAAACCATTCACCCCCCCCAAAAAATTTTTGGAAAATGGTGTTCCATTAAATCTTTCCCTAACCTGCCAATGAAAACTCGTGAATAGGGAACAATTTAAGGTCTATATTTGGGATGTCCCAGTTTGAATTTTTAAATGTGTGGGGGGTCACTGTTTAAAAAACTGATCTACTCTTAGGAGCAAGGGCTCCAAAGGCCCTTCCGAGGGTTGCCAAAAGTTCCCCCAAGGGGATGCCCACCATTGAAAAATTCCAAGAGTAAAATGGATTGGCAACTGCCCCAAGTAGATTTCCAAAAAATTTATGTTGGGTTATGGGAGGAAGGAGATAGATCAACGTGTAAGGGGTGTCAAGCTATTCTCACAGCCTTCACCTGCAGTGTTTTCTGCAGGGGATGGCGGAAAGGAATACCGACGTCCATTTGCTACCCCCCATAGGTCCCTTGTCAAAAATCCCCTAATGGGCTTGAATTTGGAATCCTTCAGGGAAATCGGATGATTTTCCGGGGATAACTCTTTTAGGCATACAAAATGGGGTTTCAGAAGCTATCAGATGTTGAGTTCTTCCCATTTTTCAGAATTTCCCCGACATTCCATTGGGTTAGGGTAAGTTTTTTAAAATATTTTTTTTTATAAGGTGTTTTGGGAGCACGGGCAAGGTTTGCCCTACACCTTTTGGCTGTCCCTTTCCAATTTGGGGGAGTCTTTTTGGGGGGTTTTTTACCTTGGAAATAGTTTCCCCCAGGGTTCCTTTGACGGTCAGGATTTTTTGCTGGGGAAAGAACGGACCGGGGCCCTTTTCTTAGGGGGGAGCAGCAAAAGGCCCCCGTGGAGTGGTGGGGAGCTGTCACCCTTGAGACCCCGGAGCCCCTTTCCCGACGGGTTCAAGATTCCACCTTGAAATGAGTCTTCCAGATCAGGACCTTTCCCCGGGGAAAGGGGAAAACCCGAGCCTTTCTTTAGGGGCATTTGCCTAGCAGCGGGGCCCCTGTGGGTATGGGGGCAGCTGGAGCGTCACCATTAGGCCCCTGGGGCTCCCCCGATGGCTCCCAAGACCCTTTCTTTTGGGGGGAGGAGTCCCCATAGACCCTCATCCTACCGTTTTGGGGAATTACCAAGCGTTTCAGCAATGGGACTGAGGTTTTAAAAAAAGTGGCAGGTGGTGGGGTTTAAAAAGCATTTGGGGTAAGGGTGGTGGAAGGGGAGACCAGCCGAACAAAGGGTTTACCCGGCTGTGCAAACAGCACAGGGGGACGCGCTTTGCCTTGGAAAACTAAAATTTTTCCTTTTCCCCTTATTTTCAATACTTCTTTCTCAAATTTGTACCCTTTTTCATGCTTTTAAGAAGTTAGAGCTTCTTTGCATGGTAAAAGAATTTTACCTGGACAGTTTTTCATCCCTTGATGACCTGTCGTACCCCACTTTACCAAAATTTTTGGTTGTCCATTTTTCCCTTTAAAAGGCAAAAGTTTGGGTTCATGCCCCTAACCCTGGCAGTGGAAAACCGATAGGGGTTTGGGGACATATGGCTTTACCTTTAGGTGGTACCTGCCAAGTAACTGATCTGGAAGGGGCCAAAGTATTAAAATTAGAAGGGGAAATGGGGTTTGGGCTGTTCCAACCCTCAAATTTTTTCTTAAGTTTTACTGCCCCCTACTTTAAAATTCTCTAGTTTCTAACGTTTTTCCCTCAGAAACCTCACAGGGCCGGGGAAAAGACAATTCCCCTTTCACTGATTTAGGGGTTTTTTGGAGGAGACATGAAACTTTAGCCCAGGAATTCGCATATCGCACGAGACGGTCATCTGTCTGGGGACGAAACCTCAAATATTAGGGTACCATCTCATGGGGGGTGAGGGGGATCACGTTTTCATACTTCAACAATTTTTTTGTTACTTTCGAAAATATCAAGATTTATGATTTTTCACCTTTAATGGTCTCACTACTAGGGACTTATATATGAAATGTTTTTATATTTAAAAAGGTAAGATTTCCTTTGTGGATTGGGGAGGACTTTTTCCCCCCTTTTGGTTTTGGGGGCCCGGGGGCCATTTTCGATTCCCCTTCTTGCCCTTTGGGAAACTGGAAAGGTTCCAAAGTGACAATACGGGTGTTCCAGAGGGGGTGGTCGGGGTTTCGTAGGTGTCAGGGAGAGAGCTGGATCTTTGTAAATTTTTTAGATCATACAAATTTTAATTTTATTCCTCCCCCCCCCCCCAGGGTCCAACGAGGGGAAACTATAGTTGGGGATCAAAAACTCCCAACAGCCCAGGGGAAGGGAAAATTTCGCACCACTAACAGTATGATGGCAGTCCGGACCTAGCGTACCGACTAAAAAGTACCCGCTTGACCTAGCCATATTTGACCCCGATTGTTGCGGGCCTTGATCAAGCCACCTGTTAAACCCAAAAAGGCCCCAAAAGGTGTGTGCTATTGCAGGGGCGCGGCAGCATCGCTCAAAACCCCAGGACTCCTGTCTCTGGGAATACGGGTGCCCCGCACGGCAAAGACACTGGGAAGTTTCCCTGGGCCAAGATGGAAAGGGAACCCGGGTGGTGCACCATCCCCTCTCATAGGCCTTGGGCACCCGGGAAACCCTTTTTCTCATCCCCCACTGGTGACCCCCCCTATGGGGGCCCCCCGGTCCCGGGTCACCAGATCTTGGGGCCTCAAGCCCCCCCACCGCGCAAAGGGGGCTTTCCTTAGGGGGGTCTTGGGTATTGAGAATAGTGATCTTGGGGAATGTCTCATGCACACAGGCTATGTGATAGCCTGCCTTAACTGGTCCCCTACAGGGAGCCAGAATGGGTAGTGTCCCTTGAAGTTACCACTAGGAATTCACAGCAAGAGATTCAAATCATCTCCACAGTGCGTGCATCGGTTAATGCAATGCATCAGCAATTGTGGAGAGGGGATTGTTGCTCTGACCAAGTTGATCAAGCCTCTGGTGCCAGTGTACTTGTCACCATGAAGATATGATCCCTTGAGAAGCAAACAGTCCCCTCTCTTAATACTCCTGGAGCATGATAAGTCAATGTTCCTTGATCACACTATTGCGTGGATGATTGCATTTCTTATATTAAAGCTATTGATGTCTTTATATTTGGATTCAGTCAATTTCCCCATCAATGGTGGTATCAGATAACTCCTTTGTGAAGTCCTTGCTGACTGAGGGATCTTCATTTGTTTCTGGCTGTTTGTTGGCTATCTAGGGGCCCACTGAGAGGTGGAGAGCTTCAGTAAGCTTGACTTTTGTTGGCTGGGCTTTCTCATTTCAGACTTTGTCTGGGGTTTTTTGGCTTTTCTCTCTTTACGTTATTTCTCTACATCATCAATGTTCTCACCATTTGGTGGGCATTGTCAAAGCCTCGGGGTTTAGGGGGAAACCCTTTAATCTGGGGGAAAACGTCTAGCGGGTCCAGACTCTCTTTCAGAGTTTGTCGTTGCCATAGGTCTTTTTAGATCGACCTTTTGGCCTGATTTCTGGGCTTTGGTCATGGAAGCAGCTGCTACTTTGGCTGGTCCAGCTTCTGCTCCCCACCTCGGTCAGGGAGGATGTCTGAGGGGAAATTAGAGGTCTAAACTGTTTTGGGTGCAGTCCCTGGAGAGGCCCTCTGCTGGACAATCTATGGATAGACATGTTTTTTGGTGATGGATTCTCTTCTTACCATTTTAGCAGCAGGTTTGAGAGTAAGCCCCGTACTTTAGATTTTTTCTTGCCACTAAAGCCATAAATGGGTTCAGAGTGACTTAGTCACTTAGTCTTAGTCAGTGCCTTGCAAGGTTTGTCAATTTTTTGTCTTGGTTTGTGGGGGATTTGTATATTATTTGCCAAAGTAAGTAAGCAGTTATTTTACCCTTTCACACCCCCACCCATCATGGAGTCCAACAATGGGGGCTGTATATTAGAGCTTATGTCTAACAGTGCCAATGGCTCCATGACTGTTTACTCATGCACGGTACCACTCAACCCCCACACCCTGTTTGCGGGTTTCACATAAGCTTCCCCTTTTTGGGTGGGGGCATGATAGGGTGACATAACTGCTTAATTTCATGGCAACTAATTCACCAAATTCCCCCCAGAGATTAAAAAATGACAAACCATGCAAGGCACTGACAATGGCAGTCACATTGAAGCCATGCTGCAAAACATGTTGTCCATTTAAATTATCTCTTTGTACTGGCTTTCCAGGCCTGCACCCAACAGGGAGACCCCTGACTTTTCCCCTTAGAATCCTTCCTACCCAAGATAGAAGCACAAGCTGGACCAGCCAAACCAGCAGCTGCCCCCCTGGCCAAAGCCCAGAACCCATGCCAAAAGGATAGTCCAAGACGACCTAGGCCAAAGACAAACCCTGAGGGAGATTCTGGACCCTCTAGGTGTTTCCCAGAGTTTAAGATTTCCTCTAAAACCTGAAGGTTATGACAATACCTACCAATGGTGAAAGCATTAGTATTGCAGAAAAAAAATTTGGGTTTTTAATCCCGGTTGCCAGAGACCAGGACATGAACATTGTCCCTAAAGATCGAGCTACCTGGGAAATTTTCCTGCAGGAAACGAAGGAGCTTAAAAATGGGAGAAAAGTGTGTATCTCTCCACTGAACCCTAAAGATAGAAAAGCCCAGTCACTACCTTGATTTGGGTAACAGTTTGCTAACCAAATTAAGGGCAAACCAAGAACGCCTACAACCAGGCAAACTTGCTCATATCAAAAAGGGCAGCCAAACCCAATAACTCTGAGGGAACTAGAAAAACATGCATGTTCTCACTCAACCCTGGGTTCTGACGGGGGATTTCCTACCCCAAAAGTTCCCACCAAGGATGGCAGGTGAGCTTGCATTCTGCAAATCATCAACAAGTCTGGGAAACTTTCCCCTCTACCGCAGAGTTGGAAGAGGGCTATCATAGTTCAAATACACAAGGGACGTGAGCACAGCACACACCATAGCCACGCCCTTAAGCACAACCAGCATGTCACATCAATGATAGTATTCCTAGATCTAGAGAAGTCTTTTTAATTAGCAGGTCCTCTTGCTATTCAGGGGACCCTAATCCAAAAGGGAATCAGAGGAAATCTCTGGCCTGGGGTTGGTGACTTTCAGGAGCAGAACAGCAAAAGTCATATTCCAAGGGCACCTATACAAATGCCACTAGAAAATGGAACATCACAGGGTGGGTACTCAAACCACCCCGTTTCAAAACCCTAATGTCCTGTATTTTTCAACATACATTTTCCATTGGGTTGCAAGATAATCTCCTATACAGATGGTCTTGCAATTGTCTCCACTGGAGCATACTGTCTAAGTAAGCCTAGTGCTGTCTGGACCTTGTATCTAAGGAGTGTTGTGGGACAGGAATTAAGATTTCTGCACCCAAATCAAAGCCATGGCTGCGTGTCCAAGGCATGGATGTAGAATGTGTCCAGGTCTTCCAATCCCCTTGGGTAAGGATTGACCAGACCCTCTCCTTCCAAAAAAAGGTTCAGTACCGGGTTGATCAACAAAACCAAGACTGTCTGTCATGAGAGCATGACTGGAGATAAAAAAGAGCTGGATATAAAGAACTAAGATCATTCTATGTACAAGCCATCCATCCCATTGTGGACTATGCCTCTGTAACCCTGATTCCCACCAAGACAAGGCTAAAAAAAAATTTGGAGACAGTTCAAAATGAAAGCTCTGGATCATGCTGGGTGCCCAAAAGTGAACAAAAATCCTCAATCTCCTCATGGAAGTAACCTTGTCCCCCTGGACTCCAGAATTGATCTAGTGGCAGCAGAGTTCCTTTTAAAAGTCATCAGGCACCCAGGAACACAAACATAAGACAAAAATACTCAGATGCCTAGAATAAGATTATGAAATGAGCTCTTCGCAAATAGCTCCTGGCTGCCATATACAGCCAGGGTGTTGATGTGCTATTTGTTCAAAGAGCAACTACTTGTTAAGAGCATGGACTCCCCCACATCCCAAAAATTTTAAAGAAGCCCCACCTTGAAACACAAACCTTGATTGAATTCTCTGGCATGAGCTTGTCAATACCCTATGCTTAGTCTGAAGGTAGAAGCCGAAAGGTCATTGCAGCCATCACTCCTCCGGGTAACAGAACCTACTTCACAGATGAATCAGTCGATCCTATAATCCACACTGCAGGTGCCAGAATTGCAGCAAGGGTTGCCACAAAACCATGAGGGTAACAGTCATCCCTCATTGCTACATCAGAGGTAGTTGCGATCATGGGAGCCCTAACCCACACATCCCTGAGAGAAGGACACATGGTCATACATACGATTCTAGGGCACCCTTTAAAACTGTCTATACACAGCATGCCAATGACATCTACTTCCTGATCACTATGCTTACCACAATGCAGAGGATTCTTGCTCAGGGTAGAAGAATAATATAATCTGGGTCCCCAGCCATATAAGTATCGAAAAGAATTACTTGCTGACATTGACAGGGGTGTGTCCCTAAACCCCATAATCATTAAACCAAGAAGAAAAATATCTTAGGCACAGGTCCAACGCTACAGAAACTTGCCATTCCCCTGAAGGAACGAGATCCATCCCGTCAGCCAAATGGGACTTAGACACCAAAGGCTTTGACCCCACTGGCACTCTCTAAAACAATCAACAGAGGTGCCCAAGTCTTCTTCACAGAATCAGACTAGGTTACCACTGCACATGGTGTTTCCATACAAACAATTGACTATGCAGACAGGTTTTGGAAGCACTGTGGCGAGCGAACGCTATCCTTTTACATTATTTACAGAGTGAGCACACAATATTTCTGAAATAGGGACCCCACAACAGCCGCCGGGCGGGAAAAAGAGATTATGCACATGCTTACATCGTAGCGGCTGCTGGCAACCCGGCCACCCCGGTATGCATCGAGTGTCGAGAATCAATTGAGAACCATAATTAGCTGATACAGGCTGAAACCCTATATATGGAAAGGCCCCGGGAAGCAACACTTTGCAAATAAATGAATGTTCCCGATCATTACTCGGACTTCAGTTTCAGCTCAAGCTCAAGACCTACTGCTTTCCTTGTATGCGAGCTGTACTAGAGTCCCTCTAACCCAAGTAGATTTTACAAAACCCGTGTAATATACCATCAAAACGAAGGTAAAACCCATAAAAATTTTTATATTTATTTTAACATAGTTATATATACTCATTTATTAGATTCATTTCATCAGATATCTCTTTACAGCAAATAAATCCAGTTAATATAGTGAGTTTTTTACTAAAAACGGTTTGTCAAGTAAGAGGGGAGAGGGATATCATATAAATTTTTTCTTATGTGATCTCACATGTGAGGGGGTTTAGAAAACATATATGTGGGATACAAGACAGCATTTTTTTCTTTTAAGTGGAATGGTTAAAAAAGAGAAAAAAAAAGTGTCATGTAGGGGGTCTTAAGATTTTTTCCCCAATTTTTGAGGATTTTTCCTCTTATATGTGAGAGGCCAGTATTTTCCTCTCATATAAGTGAAGGAATAGAAAATATTCAAAGCAAATTTGCAGTATAAAATTAATTCCTCTGGGTATTAGATTTTCTCTTCGGATATTGAAGAGTGAAAGTCATTTTGCTAGCATAGAACAAATCTCTTGAATAACTTTTTCTACATATTTTTGGATCATTAGCTATGAGATATAACAAGCTAGTTTCCTCCATCATTTTTTATATTCATCTGACACCATAAGAAGTTTTTCTACACTATATTGCGTGTAGTAATGAACCATAGCAATGGTATACATACCAGAAATACCACAGCTGATAGAAGGAGAAGGCTGTGGAGACACAACACCCCAGGGCACAGCAGTAACCCGTGGTGACCGCAGCTGTTGACATAAACAAATCAGGTAAGCAATAAAATCTAACTTTCATTATTACAATCTAAGTAAAATATAAAAACAGTAATGTGATTGATGCTGGTGGTGGTGGTGGTGACGATGTGTGTAAAAAGTAAAGAGACGCCTCCTACATGGAACTGGATGGACAGTGATAACATTTAAACCATATGGCTTTACTCTTTATTGATGACAGAGTACACACAAAATAAATTAACACAATGCAATGATCTCCAAGTCAAAATAGATCAAACCCTTAATTTCTTCTTAGTGCCCCGCATGGAGTGGGTGGTTTTCGAAACTCATGTGGGCAGACGCACAAGTAAACGTGGAACCTTATATGCTTATTAACCCACCATATTGCTCGGCCCTACTCGGGCCTCGCTCTCGAGGAGCCACTGGATTTGCCTAAAGGGGTGACCCATCTTTCTCTGTTGGGCGGGTCATCTTTTTTTCGATCCATCTTCATGGTTGCTCATCCTTGTCAGCTTCTTCTAGGTCCTTGGTAAAATCCATTCCCCTCGACGTCCACACATCTTGAAAGGTCTAAATCCGGTCTTCCTCGTAGTCCTCATCCGGGTCCACACACTCTAAACAGATCTCATCCACCCCTTCCGGCTACATGCTCGTTCGATGTCCTCGTAGCCTGTGTCTGCATCTAAAGGCGTTTGGCATCTTAGGGCTGTTGATACCTGCACCAACGAGCTCCTGGTCCTTTGCTGCATCTATGGGGATCCGGCGGGCGGCGCTCTTCCACTACATCCGGGGGCAGCTTAATGCCTACGCTGACGGGCTCCGGGGTCCACAGGCCTACGGGCAATCTTCCAGTCACATCCATCCCACTGCATTCAAAATCGACTTATCTGCAGCAGGTTTTTTCCTTTGGTGCCGTGTCAGATATTCTATATTAGTTGGTAAATATAAATACATGCAAGGGCTAAAAAAAGAAAAAAAGAAAGGCAACCAAGAGGGGGGGAGTTTAGTGTAAACTAGCCAGGTTCTTATATAAGTTGTATTTTTTAATATTGGTTTGAAATTAATGTTCATCTTTTTTTACTTTTGTGTGAGACAGATGGAAGGAGCAGTCCACAAGGGCTTGCTTGAGCTATAACTGGCTCTGATAATATGAGAGTAGATAATGGAACGACGACAGGGAAACACAAGGATCTATCATCACACAGAGAAAGAAAAACATGTAAAATAAAAAATTGTACATCATGATTATTCACGTCGATCAAACCCTATTAATGAAAGGTTTCATTGTCTTTTGTTCTGCACGAATGGGGTGAGTGTGTAGGTGTAACAGGAAAAATCCATAATTAACCCACTCTACTCTGCTTACCTGCAACAAAATCACATGATGGTCTGGGGTTTTACTTAAAACACACAAGTGACACAAGTCCTACACTAATGAACGAGGGAAGTACAGGTTCACACCAACCGAATAAAAGTTGCCAACTGAATGATTACTTTTGGTTTTACTCTATACCAACTATTGTATGTCAGAAAGTAGATCTATTAAGCAATTTACGCAACTGTGGGTTATACTGGAATCCCTGTATAAGGGGAAAGATACAAATCTTATATTCAAATTTTTCATAAAAAAAAGCTCCATCCTGGATGGAGCTGCAATCCATGATCATCCCTATAGTAAAACAACAACAAAAAACCAAATTACAGGAAAGGCGAGAATGTCTACTTGTAGTTTCTCCACATGCATGAGTGACTGGAAGGGAAAGGGAAAGTGAGTAGGTCAGGCGAGGAGGTGTGCTATTTACGAGGTAGAAAAGATGATATGACTCTGTGGTAAGTTAAATTAAAAGGGAAATGAAAGAGTAAAAATGAGTGAATTTCTAAGTCAATAAACGAAACTCATACAAAAAGAGAATGGAAGTAAAAAGGAATTTTGTGAAATAACTACGCCTTAAATTCGTTGTAGGTGAAACAATCTCTAAAAGCAAGAGAAAATGAATTAATTATTAATGAACAATATTTCATGATTGTTAGCTAGAACTGGTAATACCATCTTCTCATGGTAATACGACCTTAGATCAAAGAGAAACAATGAAAGTGATTACGCATGTCATTTCAAGCTACATAATAATTTTAAATTACCGTCCTTTACACTTTCCCAGCAAAAATCAATGTGAGAGTGACTGCACAAATTATTTATATGGCTTAATACATTATTGAGAAGGGAAGGGGAGAAAAGAGTTGTATATAATGTCTTCGCAAGGTTTTGAAAACAGTGTATCGTAGGAAGCGTTGATCGAAAGGACGCAAAAAACACTAACTATCACCAGATTAATAATAGTAAATGAACACAGATACGATAGTCCCGAGAGCAAACGCTGCGTGCGGTATGGTCGGCCAGCCAAGCAGCTGGTGTGTCTTGAAGAAACAGTTTCGAAGCTCGTTCTCCTAGGTCAGATAGGGTCGACCTTTAAATTTTTATCTTGGTGTCCCGCTAGTGGAAAATGGTGTATGTGCTTGTTGACCAGCTATAATATACATAAACACACACACCACACAGTGTCGTCTGAGGGTTACTCAGAGGTCTCCTGGAGAGACCAGCACGAGAGTCCATTTGCTGGACAATCTCAGGGGAGACATGTTTTTGGTTGATGTCGTGTCCATCTTAGCAGCAGGTCTCACAGAGTCAACCTGTGCTTTGGATTTATTTCCCCTAGAAGCCATGTATGGCTTCAGAGGGACTGTCGTGCCTGGGCCTTGCACGGTTCATCATCTTTTTATCCTTTGTTGTGGGGGGGTTTGAAATGCTTGCCATAAAATAAGCAGTTATTTCATCCTTTCATGCCCCCACCCAACCGAGTCCAACAAGGGGAAGCTGTATGTTAGAACTAATGTCTAACAGCCACAGGGGTGGTTGAAAAGACATACGCAGCCAATGGCCGTTGTACCGCCACTCACGGGACTATATGAGTGCCAACAGCGACATTGATGCTTGACCCTAGCCTCCGAAGGAGACCAACGATTGATCTGACCGGCCCAAGATCAGACCACCCATCTAGCTGGAATAAAGGACAAAGAGGTTGTGTTGCTCCCTGCAGGGCTCGCGGGATACGGCATCGCTCAACCTCCTGGACTTCTGTCTCCACAGTGCACAGGGATGCCACGCATGGGAACACAAAGGATTCACATTGGGCATGAAGCACAGCACACAGCTAACCCTGCTCTTAAACACAATCAGCACTGCCAAGATCATTCTGGGTGCCCCAAGGTGGGCGAAGGCCCTCAACCTCCTCACAGAGGCAAACCTTCTGGAATCATGAATTGATCTAATGGCAGTTTTAGTCTTCTAAAAGGTCATCCAAGCTCCCAGGAACACAAACAGGAGACAAAAAATATCAGATGCCTAGAACAAGACCTCGAGCTGTTTGCAAACAACTCCTAGATGTCTCACACAGCCAGGGTGTTGATATGTTATCACTCAAAGAACAACTACTTGCCATGGGCAGTTGAAGCCCAAACTGTGGCACAAATTTTGATCGAGTTCTCTGTTATGAGCTTGCCAAGGAGAAAAAATCAATACACCATGCCTAGTCTAAAGGGCAGAAGCTGAGAGGGTCATTGCAGCCATCACTCCTCCGGTAGTAGAACCTACTTCAGGGTTTGGATCAGTCGATCCCTTAAACCACACTGTAGGCGCCAGCTTTGCAGTAAGGGATGTCACACAACCCATGAGGGAAAACGACAATGCCTCCTCGCTACAGGCAGAGGCAGTTGCGAGCATGGCAGCCCTAGCCCATGCTCCCTGAGGGAAGGACACGGTGATACATACAGACTCCGGGGCGGGCCACTGTCTGCTACAGCAAAGCTCACCCATAGACAACATCTACTTATGCCCACTGTCCTCGCAAAAAACACAGAGGATTCTTGCTGGGGTAAAAAATTTAATCACAAATTGGGTCCCTGGCCAAATAGGCATTAGAGGGAATGAGCTTGCTGACAGACTAGCTGACATTAGCAGAGGTATGCCCCCAAATCGCTGATCATAAAACCGGCCAAAAAATTTTAAAAGTAAAAGTACAATGCCACAGCTCTTGCCTGCCTCCTGCGCTTCACATAGAGAAAACGAGATCCCCCCCCTCGGCTAGATGGTACTCAGATGCCACAGGCTATGAACCACTGGCACTTTCTGAAACAATATATAGAGGTACCGAAGTCACTCTTCACTGGAATCAGACTAGGTTACCATTGGGCATGGCAGATCATAGAGACAACTGACCATGGAGACAAAGGGGTTGCATGCACTGTGGTGAGCCGAACATAACTTATAAAATTGTGAGCACACACAGTTTCTGAGACAAGGACCCCCCCACAACAGCCGCTGGGGTGGTAATGAGGTTATGCCACATGCATTACACCCTGGCGGCAGAAGTGCCTGCGGCAATCCCGCCACCACAGTAAGCATAGTGTCAAAGAACAAAAAGAGACAGCCCTAAAAAGCTGACACAGGCCGGACCATATAATGAAGGCCCGGGCGATACCAGATTTTCGCAAATCTCAAACAAACGACAAACGAGCACTAGTCAAAGGACCATCCCCTTTGTTTTTCTGCGCACAGCCCCCTTTGCCACCCTGTGTTGCACTTTTTTTTTATTATTTTGTTTTTTTTGCTTTTTTATTTGTTTTTTTCCTATAGATTTTTATTTTATTTTTTTTTTTATGTATATATTGATTTCTAGTATATTTTACCCCCTAATGCAGAGATTCAAAAAACCCAAATTATTATTTTTTTATTATTTTTAAAAACACACACACAACACTCTTTCTTTTCCCACAATATACATACACACACTTCACGACGCCCCACACACAAACCACCAACACAAACCCCACACACCACACACCCACACAAAACAACTTAAAAAATCCACGTGAGGTTCACACAATGTTGGTGTGCATTTTTGCTGGATGCACACACTTGCTATGGCTTTTGTTTCATTTAGGACTTGCTTAATTTTTTGGTAAAGTTTATCTTCGATCTTTTGGGAATCCCCAACAATGATTCCCAACAATTACCCCCTTTGGGGGGGGATATTGGTCATTCACCCCGTTAAAGACCCGAACTCTGAGCACAAGCACCAAGTATTCGCGAACACCGAGTGCGTTAACATCCCGCCCGGACAAGATATTGTTTGTGTGTGTGTTTGTGTGTGGTGGTGTGTGTGTTAGGCAGTGGCAGTGACAGTGGTTAAACAGTTGACTCTATTTATAACAGTAGAAAAGTAAGGGGAAAACACAGACATGTCTTTGGTAAAACAGTGAGCCGGGGTCCGGCCCCAAACCCGCCCCGGGGCGAAGGGTGACCCACCCTTTCCATCATGCCCCGGCCCGACATGAGGGGCGATGAGGCAGATAAAAATTCATCTAGCCTGAGTTTAGGTTCTAAATTGGGGTAAGAGTACAATTCCTATTTTACATACTGTGTGACGAAATTTGGTTTTAGTAAATCCTTGCGGATTGCCCTTGTCGTTTTCCTTTTTACCTCAATTATCAGAAATGGTTGGTAGTTCAAAACCCGGGTTAGCAATCACTATGACATCTCCCCCTCCTATTTTCTTTTTTTATCTTGTGAAATAAGACACTAATTTAAAAAAGTCGGACCGACGATACCCCACGGCCCCCGAAAAGGATCTGCTCAGAACCGATCACCTTTGGATGCTGTGATGCATCATCAGAAAAACACCCAAAACCTTAGACCAAAATATTCTCAGAGCAAGTATTAAGTGCCCATGATTTTAGGGGGAAAGGGGCCGCCTGCTGGGCGCCCCCCAATCCAGTAAATCCAGGCTCGTCAGAGATGCCCAAAAAGGGGCCCCCCTGCCCCGGGCGCCCGTAAGTCATACTGTGAAGCGAAGGTCGACCAGTTTCGGGGGCTGTGTGTCCAGTTGCAGCCCAAAGGACGCAATGATCACCCGTCCCAATGTAAAAGGGGTTGGTGAACAGTATGGGAGTCAAATACTTACGCCCCAAAAACACATGTAAAGGAAAAAAACATGCTACATCTTTGGGGGGGTATAGCGCACTAGAGCGGGGGTCACTGTCGGCCAACCCGTCCTGAGG
>NW_023661652.1:0-17237 GCF_015228065.2 Penaeus monodon | reverse complement strand
AGGGGAGGGGGGGGGGAGGGGGGGGGGGGGGCCAGAGTCGGGGGGGCAGCGGGGGTGGGGCGCAGGGGAGGGGGGGCGCGGGGGGGGGGCAGAGTCGAGGGGGCAGCGGATGGGGGCGCAGAGTCGAGGGCGGCACGGAGTGGGGGGCGGGTCGAGGCGGCAGCGGAGTGGGGGCGGGGAGGGGGGCGGAGGGGGGGGGGCAGATGGGGCAGGGGGGAGTGGGGGGGGGGGGCCCAGCGGGGGGGGGGGAGTCGAGGGGGGCGGGAGGGGGGCGCAGATCGGGGGGCGGCAGCGGAGTGGGGGGGGCGGGGCGGGGCAGGGGGGGGGGCAGGTCGAGGGCGGCAGCGGGGGGGGGCGCAGAGTCGAGGGGGGGCGCGGAGTGGGGGGCAGAGTCGGGGGGGCAGGGAGTGGGGGCGCAGAGTCGAGGGGGGCAGCGGAGTTGGGGGGGGGAAAGGGGGGAGGGAGGGGGGGGGAGGGGGAGGAGGGGGCGGGCGGGGGGGGCGGAGGGGGGGGCCCCCCCCCCCCCCCCCCGGCAGGGGGGGGGTTAAAAAAAAGGGGGGGGGGAAAAAAAAAAGGGCGGGGAAGGTGGGGGGGGCGCAGTCCCCCCAGGAAGTCCCCCCCCCCCCCCCCCCCCCCCCCCCCCAAAAAAAAAAAAAAAAAAAAAAAAAAAAAAAAAAAAAAAAAAAAAAAACCCCCAAAGCGAGGGGGCCCGCAAAATTAAAAAAAACACAATGTGCGAAAAAATTTTTCAGGCCAGGGAAATTTTTGGGACAATCGGGCCAGCAAAGTGCCAAAAATGAGGCCCACACCCCCAAGCAAAAGGGGGGAACACTGAAAAGGGGGGGGCGCAGGTTTGGGGGCGAAGGATGGGGGGAAAGGGGGGGGGGAGGGGGCAGGGGGAAAAACGGAGGGGGGATGAGGGGGATTGGGGGAAGGGAAAAGGGAGCAGATACTTGAAGGGTGAATAAGGTATAGGCATGCTACCTGGGTCATTTTTGTTTGTTTTGAATGTCCTTTGAGATTTTTTTTTAAAATGGAGTTGGGTTGGGAGAGGTATAGAAATGAATTTTCAGAAAAAGGGGACGGGCTTTGTGGGTAGGGGGAGAGTAGATGTAAAAGAGGGGGTGGGAAATGGGGGCAAAAGGGTTAGATTGCATGTGGGGCGAATCGAGAGGGTAGGGGGAAGAAGAGATACTGGAAGAGATGTAGAAATATCTTGGGAAAAAGGGGATAGGGGAAGGAAAAGGACAGCACTGAGTGGGTAGAAAGGGAAAAAAAACCTAAAGGCATAATGAAAGCTTTGGGAGCCACCACAACAGTCGTCCCCCGGGTTGGGTACATTTTTAGCGTAGGGCCCAAAAATGCCAAAAATTGCACGCAGGGGAGGGGTTGATAGACAGAGGGAAAGATAAATTTTAGGGAAACGTCTTTTTACAGTAGTAATTTTTGCATGTTGGGTATGTTTTCGGCGGTTTCTGGGGGAAAGGGGTTGTAGCACTAGGGGGTACTGCAGTGAGGCAGGTAAAGATCGTTTACAATCTGTCGGTTTTGTCTGATGGGCAATTAAACTATGAAGAGGGGAAACACTTACTTACAAGTATTAATTACTTTTAAACCCAATTTTAATTCCTGGGCAGGAAGGGTTTTCATGGTCAGTCAGGGGGAAAAGCTCGAGCTTGGACTCGGATGAAAACTAAGACAACAAACTTTTGTAAGGCGCTGAAGGAAACTTTGCCTATTTTTTTGAGAGACATTGTTGGGATAGAAGGAATTGTCTTAAGGGCTGAGGGGGAACATGAAAAAGATAATTTAAACTGGCTAAAAAAGAGTAAAAGTTTTGAGGGTGGAAGCAGTTGAAGGACGAGAACAGAATGAAGAGGGGTGGTTTGAGTGAGGATTCTAGGGGGAGCTGGACTTTAAAGGATGCAGACTTTAAATAAGGAATGGGGGTGAAAAGACGACTGTGGAGAATGATAGGGTGGGTGACTTGAATGGCCCCGTTTTGACAGCAGGTATCAAGGGGCTGATAGTAAAAACATTTTTCAGTCCTGATAAAAGAAGAACAAGGGCAAATACCAGACCTTTAAAGTTTGTAGGCTTATTGATAAAGGACGACCAAATCCCCTGAATGCGGGTACAAAATATTTTTGGCCTGGGGGAAAAAAAAAAATTTACCCCTTTAGGGCCCAGGGAAGAGAAGGGGTCAGATTATAAATGGCAATACTGTTCTATGTTTCCCTGGGTATTCAAGATGCCAAAGCAACCTTTTATCCTCAACCAGCTCCCCAAACTCGGGAAAATGGACAAAAAGGTTATATAAGAAAAAGAAAGGAAGAAGATTGGGCCCAAAGGCGGGAATCAACAGGGGCCTCATCTGTCACCAAGCCCCCACGACAAGGGGTTAGGGAGGGGGTGGGTGCAAATAAAAAATTTTAATCCCCAATGCAGAAAGACCTTTAAATAAAGGGGCCTACCTCTTTAAATGTAAAAATTTTTCTACGAAAAAAAGGCCATAGATAAAATTTGGCACTGTTTTGGAAGTTATTTTTTAATTTTTGTAAACAAAGAGCAATGAATATTTCTAAATAAAAAGACCTCCCCAAAAAAGGTTTCGACGAAAAAACAGCTTACCAAAATCTGAAAACCCATTGGTTTGAAAGAAGCCCCATAAATAAAATTTTTTTTTGAAGACGGTTTTCGAAAATTATATTTTACCGTTTAGGGTTTATATGTAGAAATGCCTTGATTCCCTTTCCTGTGTCGAACTCGTCTCTCAATGATTAGAAGGTAAATTTTGTTTAGGACTTTTTCTTCTGATGGGCCTTACCTATCACATGGTAATGAAGGGATTTTTTTGTTTGCCATTTTAAATTAAATTTGAAACAGTTGAAAAATAAAAAAAAATTTACAATTTTAATTCAATTTTTTTTTCAACTGGGCTTTTTTCTTTTTTTTGGGGGGACAATTTAAGGTGAAAACCCCAACAAAAATTTTTGGAAAAAAATTTTGTTCAAAGGGCCTTTCTTTCCCCCGAGGGGGGGGAAAAAAAATAAAATTTTTTTAAATTAGGGGGAAGGGGAAAGGTTGTTCCCTTGCATTTTGGGGGGGTTTTTAATTTTTGGAAACTTTTTTTTTGGGGGGTTTTTTTTTAAAAAACAACTAGGGAAGAAAAAAATAAAATTAACCTAGGGATTTATTTTATAAAATTTAAGTCTTTTGTAAAATCAATTTTTTCCAAAATGCAAAAACGGATGTTTGTATTAAAAAAATTATCAATTATTTTTCAACAAACTTAATTTTAAAAAGTAAACTGAATTAATAATAATAAAGTTTTAGTAAAAATTTTTGTTGTAAACCCATAAAATAATATATTTTGTTTATTCTTTCGCTTTTTTACAAATATGGTTGAAAAATACGGGGTGTGGGTTGGGTCAGAAATTAACATTGTTAAATCGAGTTGTGGAAGTGGAATTAGGGAATCTGTGAAAAAATCAAATTTTAAACAAATAAATCAATATAGAATTAAAAGTGGCCAAAAACTAAAACAACGAAAAAAAAGACATTACAAAAAAAAAAAAGGAAATTTTAAATCTGTTATTTTAGTGGGTTTTTAAAGAAAAAAGGGCGAATTAAGAAGGGGAAGGAACTGTAAATTTAACTAAAAATCGAGGGGTGTGAAATAGACTCTTGGGGGGGGACTTCCCCCCAAATGAGAAAACCCAAAAAAAATTCAAAAGCTTTTGGAATGCAAGAAGCATAAGGGAGAAATAAAAAACCCCCTTACAGTAGCTTGAAAAACAAATTAGGGATGTATTACTTCCCCCAACCTCATTTGGAGCCCCATCTCTAAAATTGGGCCCCGATCCCCTTTTTAAAACCCCTATGAGGTATTCGGGTTTTGGTCCCCAAGAGGGGTTTCCCCAAACTATACGGGCTCTACCGCCCCCTCTTTCCCGGGAGAAAATCCTAATGGGAAAAAAGTAAAACCTGTAATTTACTGGAGAATATTGCAATATTTTTTAACCCCATTATCTGCTGCCGTCCTATATGTCCCGTCATGAAATACCAATCCAAATCAAGAACTAACTTAGAAACCAACCATTTTTTTTCTTTTAACAACATTAAGAATAACCAATCCCCATTTGAAAAAAATGAAATGACAATTCTTTAATACCAAAGCTGGAGTTTATCAGAATTTTTTTTCCTTTTTAAGGTAGGTTCAGCTGAGGGCCGTTTTCCACACAGCTTAATTTTTTTTCAGTTGTGACTCTTGGGGAGTCTGGTGGGGCCCCAGCCCCCACGGGATCCCGGTTTTCCTTTTTTTTTTTTTAGGAACACTCTCATTTTAAAACCGGGTTGTCCCACACTTACTTGGGGGTTGGGGACCCGTGCGGGTAGGAAATCAAGGTAAGTTTTTTTCCCAAAACAACCCCCCGGTTCGGGGATGCCCCTCAAAAAATTAAATCCTCGGACATTTTTGAGCCACCTCTAAACCCTTCCCCAGCGGCCAATAGAAATCGAAGGTAATTTAGGGACAAAAAAATCGAAAGTTGGGGGAGGAAAAAATATAAAACCGGTAAAATCTTAGAAATTTCCCGATCTGACATAACAAGCAAAGTTTTTCTTAATTTCAAATTGTTTTTTTAAACTTTCCCCATTATTTTTATGGGGGTTTCCTTCCTTTTCTCCACAGGGAGAAAAAGCCCGTGCCATGTTTTCCCAAAATCAAATGAACTTTTGTTGGAAAATTTTTTTAAAGTTTTAGTAGGCACATTGTATAGTCGTAATTTTTTCTACAGAAAATAAATATTTGGAAATCAAAAGTAAATTCCTAGAATCTTTCTATATTTTTTGGCATCATTTTCCCTTCCAGCTGGGGTGAAAGCCCCACGGCACTGCTCTAGACAATTTTCATCTGGATCTTCCCCAGCTTAGGGAGTATCTCATTTGAAAATCCCTGGACGATCGGGCCCCGCCCAAGATAAAATTTTATTATCCGGGCTAAAAACAAGACCCTTATAAAAAATGGCTAAAATGTTGGTCCAAATTGGGGGGGTTTTTGCTTTGTTGCGTGTATATTTTCAGCTTTCCATACATGTTCTTTATGCGAGTGTAGTACCCAAATGTGCACATGTAATTTTAAAAAAACCTGGCTATCCTAGTGTTGGGCCTGCCGAAAGGGTTTTCCAAAGATTTGGGGTACAGTATTCCCGTGTTTGGGCTACAAGTGTGCTTAAAGTTTGTGTTTGGTCTTAGTAGTTTCAGTTTTTTTCCCAAGAAACCCGTCCTCTATCGGCCATGTTTGTGATCAAACGTTTTTTTATAGTTTACTGTAAAATTAATTCAAGGGATTTTGAGGATGCCGTTGTCGGCTGTTGGGTGTGTAGAGCATAAGGGACTACACTGTTGTACTGATTAGAATTGTAGTATTTTATATCTTGGTTCAAAGGGGGTCTATGTATGGGGGAGGGGTCGCAGCTTAGTATCAACTGGGGAATAAAATCGCAGAAAAAATTTAGCGTGGGGAAAAGAAGGGAGGGGGAAGAGGAGGTGGGGGGGAAAGGGCGAGCAAAAGGAAAGAGGAAAAGGAGGGGGGGGAGGGCGGAGGAAAAGGAAGGGAAAGGGGTGGGGAGGGCGAGCAAAAAGGAAGAGGGAAGAGGAGGTGGGGGAAAGGGGGAGGAGGAAGGGGAAGAGGGGGAGGGAGGGGGGGGGAAGGGCGAGCAAGGGGAAAAAAGGGGGAAGAGGAGGTGGGGGAAACGGCGAGCAAAGGAAAGAGGAAGGGGGAGGGGGGGAAGGGCGAGCAAAGGAAAGAGGAAGAGGGGGTGGGGAAGGGCGAGAAAGGAAAGAGGAAGAGGGGGGGGGGAAAGGGGGGCAAAAGGGGGGGAAAAAGGGAGGTGGGGGGAAAGGGGGGCAAAGGAGGAAAGGAGGTGGGGGAAGGGGCGAGCAAGGAGGAGGAAGGGGGGGGGGGAAGGGGGAGCAAAAGGGGGGAAGGGGGGTGGGGGAAGGGCGAGCAAAAGGAGGAGAGGAGGTGGGGGAAGGGCGAGAAAAAAGGGGGAAGAGGAGGTGGGGGAACGGCGAGCAAAAGGGAAGGGGGGGGGAAGCGGGAGCAAAAAGGGGGAAGGGGGGTGGGAAAAACAGGGGGGAAAAGGAAAGGAACGGGGGGGGGTTTTACAAAAAGAAAGGGTGAAAGGGGAAGGGGAAAGGGGGGTTTTTGGAAAAAAAAGGGAGGGAAATCAGGGTCAAATCGAGGGGGGGCCTGATCATGGTCTTTTTTTTTGGGAGAACGCTGGTTGAAAAAATTATCTGGGGTCGGGTTGTGATGGGGAGGGAGACAGGTTTAAAGGGGTTTTTCATTAAGTAAAGGATATTGGGGATTGGGCAACTAAAAAATTCCTTTATCCCCCTGATTTTGGGGGAAAAAAATTTTTAAATTAATCTTTCCCGTTCCTTTGGGGGGTTCCCTTTACACAGGAAAAACAAACAAAAACATTAAAAAACTTAAATCGGGGTTTTTAAAAGGGGAAATGTCCCCCAAAAATTAAGGCTTTGCCAATTTTTTAGAAATGGGATTATTTTGCTTGTTGACAAATAAAATTTTAAAGAGATTGGACAAAAGAAATCCTTTAAATGTTGCATTCAAAGTTTTGGACCGATAAATTTTTGCACAGGAATTAAAGCCCAAAAAAGAAAGGATTTTATTGGGGATTTTTAAAAAACTTAAATCAAAGGAAAGGGGTTTAAAAAAAGGGAAAATTGCAATTAAGGGCTGAGCCAAACGAAATTTAGGGGAAATGGTTTTTAGTGATTAGTTGTCTAAGGGAAGGAAGGTAATGAAAGGAGGATTAATGGAGGGGGTGTATGGTTTTGAGGGAAAGAGAACTGTAAGGATGTCTGGGGTAGTTGGGGGGGGTGAAGGGAGGATGGTGGGGGAAAAAGGGATTACGAACCCAAGGGGGGGGAAAGGGTTTAAATTGGGATTGGTATTGGAGGAGGGTTAGAAAGGTTCGGGACAATGAGGGGGAAAGAAAAGATTGGGAAAAAAGGTTAGGTTGGAGGGAAAGGCTTTCCCCAAGGATTTTATTTTAAATTTAGATTGGGTAATTTTGGAGATTTTGAGGGGGGGAAAAGAGAGGGTGGGTTAAGCGAGGGGAAAGGGGGAAGGGTGGGGGGGTGTTTTGGAGGGGAAGAAAGGGGTTTTGGGAAGGGGGTTTTTCGGGTTCACGGTGTTTTTAAAGGGGGGGAGGGAAGTGTGGGGGTGGGGGAGGGTTCATAGGGATTGGGTTAGGGGGGAAAAATGGGGGGAAAGGGGAGGTGGGGGGGTTAATGTGGGGGGGGTTTTGGGGGGGGGGGGAAAGGGCGTTTGGGGGGGTTTGGGGGAAATTGGGTTTTTGGGGGGATTCGTTGGAGGGGAGGTTAGCCAAAATTTTAGTGGAAAAGCCCATTAAATTTGGGGGAGTGGGGCGGTTTCATTAAGTAATCTGAATATTTTTAAATTTTTTAGGATTTGGTTGGGGAGGGGGGGGAAAAAGGATTTTTGTGAGGGGGGAAAAGGGGGGGAGGTGCTAAGCTGGGGGAAAAAGGAAAGGTGGGGTGTTTGTGGGGTGGGGAAAAGGGGGGGGAATTTTTTCTGCTGAGGTAGTTCAGGGGAGGGGGAAAGGTTTTTTGGGGGTTTGTAGTGGTGTGGAGCTGTTAAAGGAGGTGGGGGAGGGAAAGGTTTTTACTGGGGAGTAGGAGGTAGAAAGGGGGGGTTTTTTTTAGGGGGGTGGGTTAGGGGAATTTTTTAAAAACAGTATATTGGGGGGGTAAGGAACATCAGGGTTCCTGCCCCGGGTTACTAGGGGTCAAAGGAACTGAAGTTTTTCTCCTCAGACTCAAACTTGGGTGGGAAATTTTAAAAAAAAATGGGGGACTTGGGAATGTGGGAGGGAGCAGTTGATTCCCCCTTTGGGGTCGCTTAAAAAAGACAAAACGGAGGATGGGGGGGTTAAAACGGGCCCGGGGAAGAAAAAAAAGTGTTGAGGGAGATGTTAAGGGGAATGGGCAAAAACTGTAAATTAAAAGGGGGTGGGGTGGTTAGTTGGGGTTTATAAGGGAATTTTACATGCGGAAAGTGGAAGTTCCTTAAGGGTTATTGGGCACTTTGGGACATTATGGGGGTAGTATCAGTTTTTCCACTGGGAAAGGGGGCCTGGGTGGGAATGGGGGGGTTTTTTAAAATTTCATTTTAAAGGGGAAACCTATTCCCCTAATTGGGGAATTTTTCATTTTTGGGCCTGGGGGCCCGGTTTTTGGGGTTTAAAAAAGGGGCCACCCCTCAGGGCCCAGGGGTAAGGGGGTTTTTTTTTCAGGGGTCCGCCCCCTGGCTTTAGGGCCTTTGGAATGGCAAAAGCAGCTTTCAACCTTTGAACCCCTCAACCCTTGGAGGTTAGAAAAAGGGTTTTGGGGAAGGGAAGAAAAAAAAGTGGGGGAAAAAAAAACATGTTTTTTGGTCGAGGGCTGATCCAGGTTGGGGAGTTTCCCAACATTTCCCAGTTTCCGCCCCCCAGCCCCCCCCGCCAAAACCAAGGGTTGGGGGGGGCAAATCAAAAAAATAAAAGAAAAAAAAAAAGGTTTAAAGTTCCCGGAGTATTTGGTAGAGAAAAAAACCATGGGGGTCTTGTAAGGTAAAAATAGGCAGGGAAGCGGGGTTTACCCTTAATTCCCCCAAATGAAAAAAAAGGCCCTGAGACAAAAGCCCTGGGCTAAGTCCCATCCACGTTTACCTTTGCAAGCCCAAAAAAAAGACCGTAATCAAATGCACCCGGTCCCCCGAAAAATAACATTTGGAAAAAATTTTTTTGGATTTCAACCCGTTTTTTCAAATTTTTCTAAATCTTTTTTTGAATTTTCCCCCCCCCTTTTTTTTAACAAAAAAAAACCCCACGATTTTGAAAACCCCGGGGAAAACCCAAACCCTTTGGTAAAAATTACGGGTTTCAAAATAACCAACCCCCGTGGTAATCTCAATGGGTCCAACCAAAAAAAATAACAACCCTGTGGATTTATACACGATTATATTTTCCTATAGCGTTGCGGGATGGATTTGGGTTTTTTTATTAGGTGAAAAAATTTCCCGTTCAATTCTTATGCCCCCTTGTCGAAATAGGCCGATTTGCGCAAGTAAGACTTTTATTATTACTGAAAACTAACATTATCATGGTATGCTCGTGTATTGTCATACCCTTTTTACAGAAACCGTTCCCCTTTCTAAAAGCTTACGGGGTTTTTACCTACTACGAAATTTAAATATTAAATTTAAAATTTAAAAAAATAAAAAAAGGGACTGTTAGGTTTCAAAAGTAGGGAAAGGGGGGGCGGATGGGGATATCAATAAAGGTTACAACTGGTATGAGATAAAAAAAATGCAATACTTGGATGGAGCAGCAGGCGTTGATAATTGGGTAAACCTTTTTCCAAATTCTGTAGTAAAACTTTTACTTATTCGCGGAAAATTTAACAATTCTCCATTTTTACCCAATGCAGAGTAAAAAGGTTTTCGAAAATCACTTCAAACTTAAAAAAGAAAACTAAGCCGCTACCCCCTCTCGACTTGACCCTTTTTTCCGTATCTTAAAAATCTGGAACAAATTTAAAAAAGTAAAAAAATTGGTAAATATTTACTAAATAGTAATACAGTAACCAAGTGGAATTTAACCTGAGCGGGGGTAATCTGCCCTGTGCTTTAAAAAGAAAAAAACATTAAGAATTTTGGCCTGCGAGTGTATTTTTAAATTTCGACAGCATATGCAGCGGGCATGTCGTCATTCCCCCGGTAAAAAAGGGCGAAAAAAGTTGTCTTGTTTAGATACTAATGCCCCTAAGATGACAGGGTCCAGTCCCCTACTCTGTGCGTCGTCGCGGTAACTTAAAAGTCTTACCCCAAAACACTATGCACGGGGGTACATCAACAGAAAAAAGCCCTCATAAGCCATTCCAAAAAGAAAACGGTTTTTAATTATTAGCATACAACTAATCATATTTTAAAAATGGATAAAAAATCGTTTATTACAAAACTTACGTGTTTAAAATCCAAATACTGCGAAAATGGGGGTACGTTTTAAAACCCCACAATGTTTTAAAATTTAAAAATAAAAAAAAAGAGAGCGAAAATCAGGTACCCCCGTAACCTTACAAAAACCACCGGCTTTTTAACCCAAGACCCTAAAATTAAAAAAAACAAGGGGTTTATGAGGAAATAAGTAATAGAGTAGCGTTATTGCGCCATCGTTGGGAAAATAGAGAATTTCTCGGGAGAAACTAAACAAATTCAGTGTAGCGTTCTTTTTCTTTATCAGTTGCTCTAAAACCACTAAAAAGGTCACAAAATATATATACTCTTTTTCAATTATGTGGGTAATAATTGCTTGATAACTGACATGAATATTCTCGTTAAAATATAACGATATCATTCGGACGTCCTCGTTCAGCCAATTGAAATATCATCAAGCATTCATGATAGTAGCCTGCTCTTGGTTGTGAGGCTCTTTCTTGTTCGCTGTCCGTTCTCTTTGTGACAAACACACACACACCACACACACACACACACCAAAACACACACCACACCACACACACACACACCACACACACCACCACACACCAAAATATATATATATATGTATATATTTTATAATATATATATATATATATTAAAATATATATATAATATGTATTATATTATAATATAAATATATATATATATATATATATATAGATATATATATATATATACATATATATACACATATATAATGTACACATATATACATATACATACACACCTTACATATATGTATATGCACGTATACATTTTATAAAATATATATTTTATATATAATTTTTATAATATTATAATTTTATATATTTTATATATATGTTATATACAGATAAAAACATTAAAAATTCATATAAATATTACATATATATACATATATATGTATGCATATATACAAAGTCTGAGAAGATATATACCATATATGTAATATATACATACAATGTTTGTACACATATGCATGCATATATATATACATAATGCATATATATTGTTATATATATATATATATATATAATATATAGATTATAATATATATATATATATATTATATACATATATATGTACAATATTTTACCACAAAATTTCATATGAATATATTTAATACCCTATATAAATAAATATAATATTATATAATATATATATATATTTTAATAATATATAGATTATAATATCTGGTATACATACATATAAAAGATTTTTATACTATACATACATATATAAGTATATTATATTTATATACATACAATATATATTATATATATATACATACATATATAAGTATATTTATTTTTCATATATGTACACATCCATATACATTAATAAATAATAAATATATATATTATATATATATATATAATAATATTATTATCTGTTACAACATATAAAAATTTTTTTTTATGATTGAAGCCCAAAATTGAAAAAATTTTTTATTATTAAGATTAAATTTTTTTTAAAATTTTATTTTTTCATTTTTTTGTGGCGTTCTTTAAAAAAAACACCCAAAAAAAAAACAAAACAACTTTTAAATTAGAATTTTTAAACAAAATAAAAAGGGAAATTTGATAAAAAAAATTTTTGGCAAGTATATATAATAAAAAAAGGAAAAAATAAAATTTAGGAAATAAAGTTGGGGAATTTTGAAATAAAAAAAACACCACCCCAAACCACCCAAAAAACCAAATTAATAAATTCTAAATTTTTTTTTTACAATTTTTTTTTTTTTTCTATTTGTTTTTTTAACCCCAAACACCCAAATTTTTTTTTTTGTTTTATAATATAAATATATATATATATATATTATAAATATAATATAAATATATAAATTATATATATTTATATTTTTTTTTTTTTTTTTTTTTTTTTTTTTTTTTCAAAATATATAAAATTATATATATTTTAAAAATATTTTTTTTTTTGTGTGTGTGTGTGTGGGTGTTGTGGGGTGTGCAATTATTTTTAATAATATATATATTTTAAATTTAATTATAAAATTATTTTTTTTTTTGGTGTGTGTGTGTGTGGGGGTCTTTGTGTGTGTGTGTGTGTGTGGGGTGTGTGTTGTTTGTGGTGTGTGTGTGTGTGTTGTGTGTGGGGGTTTGTGTGGTTGGTGGTGGGGGTTTTTGTGCTTGTGTGTGTCTAAAATTTTTTAAAAATGAGATAGATTGTTTTGTTAATATATTTTACTTTTTCAAAAATTTCCAAAAACTTTGCTTTTGTATAACCTATGCATTTTGGCAAGCAGGGGGTTATAAAAGTCTCAGTATTTTTGCCTACCGGGGCAAAACCCAACCCCAAATTAAAAAACGTCTTTTTAAAAAATCTCAAGAATATTTTTTGCGAAACGAAAGAAAAAGTTCCAAAAATGTAAGAAGCCCTTTCAGACCATCTAGATTAAGTGGGGCGGATCGAAGCACTTTTGGCTCTCTCGCTCGCAACCCTGACTTTTGCCGGAATCTGTCTTTTTAAAAGGTAAACTTAAATTTATCATAATTTGCACCACAGTAATTAAAAAAAGTCATGATATACGTTTTTTTTGGTATAAATATTTGTATTACTTTCCTTTTACGAGAAGTGATATGGCCTGTTGCCATATCCTGTATTAATTACAATATTCCCTTTCTTTAAGAACATTTGGGGATCTTTTTTCTATATTTTGGTTAAGTTTTTTTTTTTTTTTTTTTTGTAATAAATTATATCTAAAATAAACCCAAAGGGAAAACGAAAACAGAAAAAAAACAAGGGCCAAAGGGGGGAAAACAAAAGGAGTCATTTCCCACAGTTAACCAGAGGACAAACGAGGGAAAAAATTAATCATTAAATAAAATTAAAAATAAAAAAAAAAAAAAAAAACAAAAAAATAAAAAAAAAAAAAAAAAAAAAAAAACAAAAAAAAAAGAAATAATAAAAAAAAAGTAAAATATTATAAAAAAGAAAAAAAAGAGGGAAAAAAATAAAAAAAATATAAATAAAAAAATTATATATAAAAAGCATAAAGGTGAAATAAAACATAAAATAATAAATATAAAATTAATAAAAAATTTTTCATATTATAATATATAAAAAAATAAATATTATATTATATTTTATATAATATAATAATATAATAATATATTATATATATAAATTTAAAAATAATATATATTATATTAATATAATAATTTTTATTATTATTATAAATATTAAAAATTTATTATAAATATATATAATATATATAAAAAATATATATAAAATTTTTAAATTTATTATAAATATTATAATATTAATATTTATTATTTTTTAAAATTTAATTAAAATTTTAAAATTTTTATATTTTTTTTTTTTTTTTTTTTTTTTTTTTTTTTTATATATATTATATTTTATCTCTTTTTTTATAAAATTTTATTTTTAATATATATAACTAAAATTATTAATTTTTATTATTAATTATATCTTTTTTTATTATATATATAATTTTTATTCTTTTTATATTATATTATTATTTTATATTTTATATATATATTTTTTTTTTTTTGTTTTTTTTTTGTGTGTGTTGTTTTTTTTTTTTAATTTTATATTATTATATAATATTAATAATATATTATAAGTATTTTATTTAATTTTTTTTTTTTTGTGTGTGTTGTTTTTTTTATTAAATTTATTTTTTTTTTTTAAATTTTAAAAAATTAAACCCCAAAATTATAAAATTTATAAAATAATAAAATATATATAAAATTTTTTAATTTATAAGTAGATTATATATTAATATATATATATAAAAAACTATTAATATATTATTAATAAATATATAATTTATTTTTTGTGTTGTGTGTTGGGTGGTGTGTGGGTTGTTTTTGGGGGGGTTTACATTTTTTTAACATTTTCTTTATTTACAAGCATACATTTGGGCGCGGGGGCCATTTAAAAATACTCAAATGCACACGGCCCAAAACGGTTCGGGGGTTTTTGACACCGCCCGCGCGCTTTTTTGGGAAATTACCTGATTCCCCGTAGATTTGGGTGGGAAAAAAATCAATTGGGGTAATAGAGATTGTCGATAAAAAAGGGCGGAAGGGGAAGGAAAAAGTTAAAAAGTAAAAAAAAAAGAAGCCCGTGAGAAAGGGCCCGTGGAAGGGGGGTGGGAAAGACGTTAGAGGAATTAATGAGGGTTTAAATAACCCCCCCCCGGTTTTTTGGGAAAGAAATTAATTGAAATTGTAAGCCATTGGGGGAGCCAAAGAAAGTGAAAGTGTGGTAAGCCGGAAAAAGGAGAATGATTATATAGGAAGGCCCCCGGGGAAAGGAAAAAAGGGGGGCCCACCACGACCACCCAAGAGTCACAACAGAAAAAAAATTTAAATTTACTGTGACCCCGGGGGCCCGACCTCCCCTTAAAGAAAAAATGATAATTTATAAAAACAACACAACAACCACAACCCCCCAACCACACATTAAAAAAAGAAAATATTTAATAAAAAAAAAATAAAAAAATAAAAAATAAAATTTTTAAAAAAAAATATAAAAATTTTTTGGGTTTGGAGAGATTGAGTAAGGAGTAATGGCCCCCCCCCAAATTTAAAATATTTTAAAAAGTGAAAGCAAAAAAGGGAGGATACGGGGGATTATGAAAAAGATCGGCGGGTAGTGAATAAAATAATATGTGTATATATATATATAAAATTATATATATATAATATATTATATATTTTTATATATTTAAAATAATTATTAATTATGTAAGTTTTTTTACATAATATATTAAAATATATATTATAAATATATATTATATATATAAATTAAAATAAATATAATAATATTAATTAATATTTTATATAAAATAAAATATATTATATATTAAAATAAAAATATTTTAATAAATATTATGTATATAATAGATAAGATAAGGGGGACAACAAAAATAATTTATTATATATAATAATATATATATATTATAATATATATTTTATTTTAAAATTTTATATATATGAAAAAAAATTAATATATATATATTAATTTTAATATATATTATATGTTTTTATTTATATATTTATATTTTTTTATATATATTTATTTTTATATAAAAATAAAACAAAAATGTTTTTTATTTTTTTTTTTTTTTTTTTTTGTTTTTAAAAAATTTTTTTTATGATATTATAATATACATATATATAGTATATTTAAAATTTTATTAAAAATATATATATATATATTATATACTTTTTATATATAAAAATTTTTTTTTTTAAAATATACTATATATATATTATATATAATAAAATATTATATATATAATATATATATATTTAGTGTGGGGTTGTGTGTGTGTGGTGGGTTTGTGTGTGTGGTGTGTGTGTTTTGTGTGTGGGGGGTGTTTTTTTTTTTTTTGTTTGGAGAATTTTTATAACCCCCAAAAATTTAATAAAAAAAAATATTAAAAAAAATTAAACCCTTTTAAAAATAATATAATATAAAATTTTTTTTAAAAAAATTTTAAAAGGGGGGTTTTTGGGGGGTAAAAATAAATATATAAATAAATTTAAAATATTAAAAAATTTTTTTTTTTGTATTATGTGGGTGGGTTTGTTGGGGGTGTGGAATATATGATATATATATATGTGATTTTTAAATAAATATTTTATATAAAAATATATAATAATAGATTTTTATAATAATAAATAAAATTATATATTATAAATTATTATAAAGATTAATAAAAATTAAAAATTTTTAATATATATATTTATCAAAAAAAAAAAAAAAAAAAAAAACAAAAAAAAAAAAAAAAAAAAAAAAATATAATAATCTTTTTTTTTTTTTGGATTTTATATAATTATATATTTTATAAAATATATATATATATTTTATATTTTTTTTTTTTTTTTTATTTTTTTTTTTTTTTTTCTTTGTAGATTTTATATATCTCTATAATTTTTTATATTTTATTTTAATTTTTTATAGTTTTTTTTTTTTTTTAAAATTTTTTTTTTTTTTTTTTTTGTATATATTATATATAAATTAATTTTTTTTTGTTTTAAAATATATTATTTTTTTTGGTTTATTTTTTTTTTTTTGTTTTTTTTTTATAAAATTTTTAACTTAATAATTAAAAAAATATTAAAAAAACTTTCCCCGGGAAAATTAATTTTTTAAAAAAAAATTTATATATAAAAAATACTAAAATTTTTTTAAAATTTTAAATTTTTTTAATTTTTATATAAAAAATATTATTAAAAAAATATAATTTAAAATTTTAATTAAAAAATTTTTTTTTTTTTGTGGGTGGTTATAATTATATACAAATTATATAATATATATCTTAAATTTAAATATTTATAATATTTATTATAAATATATATATATATAATATTGTAATATATATATAATATATTAAATATTATATATTAACACAACACACCAAACACACACACCCCACAACACAACCCCACACACACAAACCCACACACAACACACACACACACACCACACACACAACAATATATATATAATAATATATATTATTTTTTTATATTTATTTTGTTGTGTGTGTGTTGTGTGGTGTTTTGGGGTGTGTGTGTGTGTGTGGTGTGGGTGTTTTTGTTGTAGTTTTTGTATGTTGTTGTTTATTTTTTAATTTAAAATTTTTTTTTTTTTTTTTTATTGTTGTTGTTTTTTTTTTTTTTTTATTATTAAAATTAATTTTATATATATATTTATAAAAAAAAAAATAATATTATATATTATTATAAATATTATTTATTTTTTATTATGTTTTTGTTTTTTTTTTATATACCCCACATAATTCAGTGTTTGTGTGGGTTTTTTTAATTTTTTAAATAATTTTTATATTAAATATTTTTTATATTTTATTTTTTTTTTTTTTAATTTTTTTTTTTTTTTTATTATTATATTTATTTTTTTTTTTTGTGGTGTGTGTGTGTTTTGTATTTTTTTTTTTTGTGTTTTGTGTGTTTTGTGTTTTTTTTATAATATTTTTTTAAATAGGTTTTTTTATTTATTTAAATATATATTTTTAATCCTATATATATTTTAAGTTTTATATATATTTTATTTATATATGTGTTGGGTTGGTTTGGTGTGTGGGGGGGTTTTGGCAAATTTTTAATTTGGGTTTTTGTTTATAATTTTTTAATTAAATATTTATAAATTTATT
>NW_023661651.1:0-17238 GCF_015228065.2 Penaeus monodon | reverse complement strand
CCCCACAACAACCCCCAACACAAATATATAATATTATATATATATATATATATTATAATTAATATAATTATATAATTATATATATTATAAATGTTGGTGTATGTGTGTGGTTTCTGTGTGGTAAAAATGTGTGTTTTTTGTGGATGTTATATATATATATATATATATATAATAATAATTATTATATATATATATTTTAATAAAATAATATATATATATATTATATACAACAACATACAACAAACACCCACACACACACACACACACACACACAAACAACAACAAAACACATTTTTATTATTTTTATATTTTTATATTTTTATTATTATTTTTTATTTTTATTTTACTACTATATCTTATAGTATCAAAAATTTTATTATAACTATTTTTTGTTAAATCAATACTTTTATATTTTTAATCTAATTATTACAATATTTTTACTATCATCTATGTATTTTCCCCTATCGTAAAAGCTATTTAACTAAATTTAACTAACCATGTGCAGTCTCGGGGCCCCCTCTTTACAGCTTATCGCAGAGAGAGAGGCAGTGGGCGAATAATAATAATAATGTTACGCGACCGCCTCGTCCCTGCCACCAACAAAGGCGGGTAGGCAGACGGCGGCTATCCACAGGGGTGAACACGAACAGCCCAAGAGGCACCGAGCCCACAGGTCCCAGAACACCAGGAGAGAAACGCCAAGTGGCGAGGCAGGGCACGAAAAAACACAAAAGGGACAGTCTTTCCTTTTTTTAAAAGTTATTTCCCGTACACTTTTCTATAGGCAAAATTTACAGGGGGAAACTTTGCACGTACAGCTTATAACGGGCAACACAAATTTAATCGGGTCAAAGGGCACACACGAGGTTTCACAGGAGCAGCCCCCAACCGGTCTCCCTGTTTGTCCTTGCTCCCCGCCACACCCAGTGGCGTTTGCAAGGTCCCTTATGTTAACACATCCCCAGGTATCCTTTTTTTTAAAATGATTCGCACAGAGAAACAGTGTTTCATGAAGGGCCGGGCCCAAACAGAGAAAGCGGCGTGAGCGGAGGAGGGGAGGAAAAAAGCCGAGAGACGCTTTGGGTGTGCTCCTGTGAAGCCCCGGGGGTTCCCCTTTGAAGAAAAAACTTTGTTTTGCCCTGTTATAAGCGTTTTGTGCGTGTGACTGCTTTTTCCCCCCCTGTAGGGCCCTATAGAAAGTGTAGGGGAAAATAACTTGTGTAAAAAAAGGAAAAAAGACTGTCTTTTGGTTTTTAATTCGTGCCCTGCCCTCGCCACTTGGCGTTTCCTCCCTGGTTTTCTGGGACTCTGTGGTGTTGGGCCTCTTGGAACTGTTCGTGTTCAGACCGAAATAAACCGCCTTTCTCCCTAGCCTCCCTGGTGGTGGCAGAAGACGAGGCGTGGGCGTAACAAAGGGTGTCGGGAGGGGATTGTGAATTTGACCAGGAGACGCGATTTTCATTTTCCCCAAAAGATGGCGGCACCCATGAGGGAAGGAGGCTAGTGAGGCAGCACGAGGGGTGAACCCGAGCCAGTGGACCTGACATCCATGGGGCCCGGTATGAGGGGGGAAATGGACAAAGGGCAGAAGAGCGGGGGGGGCACAGAGGGCACGCGAGAGGCGCCCCCAATTCGTCGAGATGCGGGAAGGAAGGCAGAGGAAAGTTCTCCGACTTTTTGAGGGCTCAGAGCAATTGATTGTGAAGATGGAAATCAGCAGTACCCCGACAAGGCCTGCAACAGCGTGAAGAGTAACTGAGGAGGGGGTGCAGACCTGAAGGGCGGGGTTCGGGCCCTGAGGGGGGAATAAAGGGAGGAAAGGGGGCGTCACGAGGTAAAAAACGTTGCAAGCAGGAAGGCAGACGAGGTTTGGAAAGATGCCGAGTGTCAGATTAGGGGTCCCCTGGGGTCTGGGCAGGAAACCCCCGGGCCCTCGAGCGTCGGTCGCGCCAGTGGTCGCTGCAGAAGGGGGGGGACCATGGGAAAAAGCTCCCGGGGATAGGTGGCGGAAAAACTCGGACCCGGTCAACCCGCCTTTTGCCTCCCCCCCCCCAGGTGTGTTAGTTCACGGCACACGTTCTCCCCCCTGACCCCTCGGCCTCCGACTTCTTGAGGCGTAAGCCAGTGAGTACGACGGGAAGGGGGCCCTGGGGGGCAATTTTCCCCAATTGAAATGTGGTATCTGCCCAGGGCGGGGAGCCGGGGAAGAAAAGGGCCCCTGCAGCTGGAACAGCGTTAAGGGGCCCCGGGTGGAAGTTGGGGCATTCCCGGCACCCAAAATTGGAGTTCGAGGCCTCCTGAAGGCAAGAGTGGCCTAGGGCCAGCTGCCAGCCCCCCGGACCCCGGGGCCGGAAGGCTAAAGTGGAGAAAATAGCATTGAGAAGGTGAGCCCGAGAACTTTCCAAGGTTTGGGTTTTGGGGCGAGAGAGGTAGGGCAAGACGTAGTCAGTGTCAGGGGGAGCGGAGAACACGTCCCCCAAACCCGGTGGGATTCTGTGCCTCCAGCTGCTGAAAGGGGACTGTGGCAGGAGGTCACCACCCGAGCGCATGCCCTAAGGCTAAGGAAGTGGTACGGGGAAAAGGCTGGAAAAGGGGGGCCAAAACCCCAGCCCCCTCGGTTCCGGGCCCCGATTTGGGTAAGTGCCGTGAACCAGCACGATGCAGGGGAGGGTCAATCGATGGGAAGCCATGCCGCCTGACAGTGGACATGGGGTGAGAAGACCCTAGTGGGGCCCTGATTGTTGGCCAATGCAACTTCCAGACGCACCACAGAGATGTGGTGTCACGGGGTTTGTGTGCAGCCAAGGGGCCAGTGGAGGCTCGTTTTGGCGTGGGCAGCCGGTGCAGCGGCTGCGGTGTATGTGGCGTTGGACGAGCACTGCTGGGGCCTTGACTACCTGACACAGAGTAAGGGTGGTCGACCTTGGACGGAAGCTGGGGGGGTGCACGGTGAAAGGTGCCCTTGCTTCCAGAGGGGGCTGGCAGGGTATTTACAGCTGACGACTGCACCTGCCCCCAGGACAGAGTCTAGAATCCGGTGTCGACGTAAAGAGTGAGCGTGGAGTGAGGGCCTCGTGAAGCCCAACCAAAACTGCAGCTGGCTGATGGCGTAGGGGTTGGGGGGGCCCTTTGTTGGACCAGGGGAGGGGTTATTTACAGTTGGTAGCCAACTTCTCCGAAAAGGGCCCCAGAAGGTCCCAGCTGGTGCAAAGCGGGGCCCCTTGTGGGGAAAGTGGAGCGTCCAAAAGAGTCATCGGGGAGGGAGGAGTTGGTTGGTGTGGGCCGTTCCCTGATTTCCTCGGGGATTTGGGCGCCCCGGAGCGCCAAACCTGGGGAAGCACAGACAGAGAAGATGGTCACACCCTGTCTCAGTAGCAGATGTGTTTGGGAGGGGTGATGGATGGGCCGCACAGGTTTGGTAAAGCACCGTTTTAACACCGGAAGTATTTTGCCTATCAAGAGCCCCCCGACGTTTTTGCACCAACCAGGCGAGAAGAGAGAGCGCCTGTCAAGAGCGGGGGGCGGCACAGGGGGGGGGGGGGATTGAACGGTCAGACAGCCATGGTCATCAGCGGTAGTCCTGGTGAAAAAAAAGGGCGGCACACAACGCTTCGTGGGACTACCGGGTGCTGAATGACAGATATAAGGATTATACCATTGCCGAAAATGATGACACACTCGAGCTTGGTGGGGCCAGGTGGTTTTCCCCCACTCAACCTGAAGTCGGGTTATACCAGGGGAGATGGCGGAAAAGGACAAGCCAAAGACTGCCTTTCCTCGGGCAAGGCCTGTGGAATTCAACGTCAGCCCTTTTGGGCTCTGCAAGCCCCTGGTTGTTCGAGCGCTGATGGAGAGGGTATTGGGTGGCTGCAGTGGAAGACGGCACTTTCTAATTGAGAGTATTCTTCGGGGGACCTTTGAGGAGGAGCTGGACGGCTAGAGGAATATACAGCGGTTTAGGAAGGCCAAACCCAAACTAGCCTCAAGAAATGCTCGAGTTCCCGATAGGGCCATTTGGGGATGTACAGTCAAAAAGGTGTGCGCACCGACCCACAGAAGGGGCGGGGGTGGAGAAGTGGCCGTTCCCCCCAATGTGGCAGAAGGCACATATACCCCCGCTTTTACAGGATTTGCCAGTGTAGGGGTCCCTTTCCCCCGACTTTTCACGAAAAGGGGAGTGTTCCATGGGACGAGGCGTGTCAGTCTGCATTTGACAACCTGAAGAAAAGGGCCCCCAGGAAGCACCGGCTTGCCCCATCCGGACCCAAGCTCCCCTACCCGTTGGACATGCGAGTGCGGAAGGATCGGGGCGTTTTGTCACAGATAAAGGAGGAAGGAGTATGTCGGGCCTACTACAGTGCCAAGTTCAGCAGGCCTGAACGCAACATTGTTGACAAGGAAAGAGTTGTGGGGTGGTGAAAAAGTCTCGAGCACTTTTACCCATACCCCTACGGGGCCGAGTTCACCCCTGACTGACCATGCTGCCCTACAGTGGTTGAAGTCGTGAAGGTAGCAGAGGGGCAGTGGCAAAGGGGGTTAGGGCGCCCTTTAACAGTAAAACTACCACACGTCCACGCGCGGGTTGGGCCATTGCTACGGACAGCCTGAGTCGACGCCCGTGTGAGGTAGTTGTCAACGTGTCCCGAAAGGGCTCTGTCCCGTGTGCCTCTGTTGCGTGCTGGAAGGCCCCAAAGGGGGATGAGTGGGTAAGGCACAACTGGGACTTGACCTTGCCCTTTTCCAGTGGCTTTAGGCTCTCATGGCGCCCAGTTTTGGGGGCCGTGGTGCGGAGAGCCCCACCACAAAATGTTGGTGGACCAGTGGGAAACATTTCGGTGGACAAAGCGGTTTGTTAGGAAGCCTGGGTGAGTTGAGTGAAGTGGAAATTTACACGTGGGTAGTTTTTAGTACCCCGGCCAGCATGCGAGTTGCTGAGGGAATTTCATGCCGGTGTTACCAGTGGCCACTTTGGGGAGAAAAAAACCCCAGCCGTCTCCGTCAACGCTTTTACTGGATGGGCGAGAAGTGAGGCTGGGGGTGTAGGCAGTGAGTGTGCAGGCAAAGAAGGGCCCCCCTAGAAAAAACCCTGCCCCGTTAAGGGTACGGTGGGAGATCCAGGGGAAAGGGGGCAATAGACATTGCCGGTCCCCCTGCCTCTCACGCCACAAGGAAAAAAAGATCATCTGTGTGGTAAGGGGCATTCTCAAAAGGGGTGAGGCTATGCACTACTCAAACCCCGAGGCCGAGACCGTGGCGGGGGTTAGTGAAGAATTCATTTCCCGTTTTTGGTGTGCCTTCTGAACTGACTCTGCCAGGGGTGAGTTGAGCAAAGTGTTCCCTGAGTGTTGCGAGCGTTAGGGGGGGGAAGACACGGACGACACCCCCCCATCCACAGTCCCGGGGATGGTGGAGCGGTTAAACCGACCTTGCTCAACGTTAGCCAAATATTTCAGGGAAAGTCAGGAAGACTGGGGCGTCAAGTGCCCGCCATGCTCATGGCCCACGGTCTGCTGGCTGAAGTAACAGGCTTCAACCTGCCCGACTCATGTTGGCCGTGAGCCGGTACAGGGATTTTGGCCACAGGGGGGCCAACCCCACGTGAAACTTTCCAACGTCAAATCCAGCATGCAGTGGCACTGCAGGAGAACCTGGCGGGGGGCACCGACGAGTGCGTGGAAGCTCAAGGTACCGCCCTGCCCTGAAGGAGGGCCTAGACCCGGGGATGAGGGAAGTGAGGGACAACATAGGGACAGAGTGTGGCTGATAAAACCCCGTCGGGAAACGAGGGCTCCGCCGAAACTACAGAGCCCCGGGAGGGGCCCTACACGGTGGTAGGGCCCTCTTGATGTCCCTATCGAATTCGCAGAGGGCGAAAAAGACCGCTGTTGCCACGTGGAACCCGGGTGTGGAGTTACAGGGCCCGGAAAACACCCTGGGGCCCGGTGAAAAAGAAGATGAAGTTTTGCCCCATAGCGGCGAAGGGGTGGCAACGTGACCCGGTGAGGGCGAGCATTGGACGGTGAGGGGGGATGCAGAGATGTCAATGGCGACCATGAGCCCGGTTTGGGAAGGAGATACCCTCTGGGTGCCACTGCCAAACTACCGCCCCCCACACCCCCTCCCGAGAGACCCCCGCGAGAGCGAAGAAAACCCCGCTGGGTGAAAGATTTTTGGTTTTTTGAGAACGATTTTTTTTAAATTTTTAGTAGTTTGTTTCAGGGTTTAGAAGGCAGAGCTGAGGGTCGTTGCTTTAAGGGGGGGATAGTGCTACGCCAGTGGGTCTTTGTCTCTGTGCGAAACATGTGTTTACATGAAGGGGACCGGGCAAACATGACGCGCTGGCTGTGAGCGGAGGAGCGGAGGAACAAAAAGAGAGACGCAGTTTGGGGGCTGCCCTGTGAAGACTCGGGTGCCCTTGGACTGAAAAAAAATTGTGTTGCCCTGTTATAAGCGTATTGTGCTGTGTGACATGCTGTTTTCCCCCTGTATTGGCCATAGAAAAGGTACGGGGAAAAAAATTGTGTAAAAAAAAGGAAAGACTGCATTTTTTGTTTTCTTCGGCCCTGCCTCGCACTTTGGGGTTTCCTCTCCTGGTGTTTGGGACTTGTGGGTTCGGTGCCTCTTTGGGGGGTTCGTGTTTACGACCCTGTAAAACACGCCCTTGCCCAGCCCGCCTTGTGTTGGTGGCAGAGAGACGAGGCGATCGGCTAACAATAATAAAAATAAAAATAATAATAATAATAGTAATAATAAAATAATAATAATAATAACAAAGAAAAAATAAAATCTTGACAATGACAAGTTTATACAGTAAAATATTGATAAAAAAAATAATAAAAAAATATTAAAAAATTATAAGGGGAAAAAAAAACATTACAATAGAAGGCAGAAAATCCAGGTGGGGCAAAGTGTAAAAAAAAGGGTTTTAAAAAAAATCCAGAAAAAACATAAATTTGAAATCATACTGGAGACACTAAGTGAATCCCGTTATTCTATAAAAAGAATACTAAAAATTTTTATATTTTACCCTTCAAATTTTATTTTCTTTGATTTTAAAAAGTCCGAAGAAAAAAACGTATTTGGGCAAAGGGTAGTTTATCTAAACCTCTTCTTTAATATTTGTGGCGCAATTCTTATGTTTTAGCTAGCATTTTGCAGTAGCATTATTAATATTTACAATACCCCCCCCCCCCCATATATAAAATATATATATTATATATATTATATATATAACATATGATATATGTATAAAAATTATATATACATATAAATTTATAATATTATATAATAAAATATATAATAATATATATATATTATAATAAATATTTATATATATATAATTTATTTTAAGTATATATATTTTTAATAAGTATATATAATTTTTTAATATATATAAATTTATATATATATTATATTATATATATATATATATATATACATATATGTGGTGGTGTATAGAATGTATTATTTAATATATATATATATTACATATATATTATAAAATAATATATATATAATATATATATATATATATATAATTAATATACAATTGTGGTGCTGCGTGCGTGCGGGTGTGTGTGTGTGTGTTGTGTGTGGGGGTGTGTGTGTGTGTGTGGTGTGTGTGTGGTGTGTGTGTGTGTGTGTGTGGAAAACTCGCATAACACGGTTTCCGGGTGAAAATTTTTATGAAAGCCCTTGCGTTTTTCGAACGAACTAGCACACATTTCCTTGCAAAGAAGCACAGCCAGGGCGGGGGCCCCGATAGTGGGGAGGCATGATGGGTATCAAGGAAGTGACGGAAAAAAGATCGAAGTAAAAAATTTCAGTAATCAAAATTTTGCGAAGCAGTTCATAGAAAAATGGGGGCTTTGGTCCAAATTTCCTTTCAGGGGGCTGCCCCCCTCTCCCCCCACGGGTCTGCAAAATCTTTCCCTCTATTTCGGGTGGACAGAGCCCGGGGCGATATCTGGTCTCGCCCCGGGAAATTTCTTCCCTCGATTAAATAAATCGTCAATATTTCGTCAGAATCCTCTCGGCGTTTTGGCGGGAAAAAGAGACCCTATCCCCCGCTTTTTTTTGAAACACCATGATTTTTTGTGGTAAAGGTGAAAATACCTTACCATGAGGGATCATTTGAACTTCAATGACCCCCCTTGAGCCAACTACTATTGCCACGTGTTTATCTATTACAGACTTAGAGATTTGACTAGTAGCAGAGTCTTTTGTCCCGCCAAGCCAAGTGCCATACCCATGGGCCATTGACTCCCTCTATTGCGTAACCCGCTCCCCAATTCCGCCCGATTGTTTCGTCGCCTTTCGTTTTCCGCGTCAATGATGTGAAGGAGTGTCTAAAATTTTACATATACACACACACACAAAAATACATATATATATATATATATAAAAGTAGTTTTTGGGTTGTGTGTGTAGTATGTAAATTTCAGACACTCCTTGCACGATCATTGACGCGGAAATCGAGAAGGCGACGAAACAATCGGACGGAATTGTAGCGGATTACGCAATAGAGGGAGATCAAATGAGCCTATGGGTATGGCACTTGGCTGTGGCGGGACAATAGACTCTAGCTACTAGTCTAAGATCTCATAAGATCTGTAATAGATAATCACGTGGCAATAGTAGTTGGACTCAAGGGAAGTCAGTTGAAGTTCAAATGATCCGTCATGGATAAGGTGATGTTTCACCTTTACCATGCAAAATATCATGGTGGTTGCAAATAAAAGCGGTGGATAGTGATCTCAGTTCCCGCCAATAGCGCCGACGAGGATTCTGACGAAATATTGACGATTTATTTAATCGAGGTAAGAAATTACCGGTGCGAGATCCAGATATCGCCCGGGCTCTGTCCAGCCAGAACATAAGAGGGAAAGATTTTGCAGACCAGCGTGGGGTGAGAGGGTGGCAGCCCCCGTGAAGGAAGTTAGGAACCAAAGCCCCCTATTTACTATGAACGTGCTTCGCAATATTTTGATTACTGAATTTTTTACTTCGATCTTTTATCCGTCACTCTCCTTGATACCTATCATGCCCTCCCCAGCTATCGGGGCCCATGCCGTGGCTGTGCTTCGTTTGCGAAGGAAATGTGTGCTAGATTCGTTCGAAACACGGCAAGGGCTTTCATAAAAAGTTTTCACCAGGAAAAACCGGTGTTATGCGAGTTTACCACACACACACACACACACACACCACACACACACACACACACACACACACACACACAAACACACACACACACACACAAACCAACGCACGCACCCCACGCACACCATATGTATGTATTTTAAATATAATATATATATAGATATAATATAAAAAATATAAAGATATTAAATATATATATATATAAATATAAAGAGATATAGATAGATATATATATAGTATATATATATTATAGTGGGATAAACAAATGTATATAAAGTATAATATATATGATATAATAATAGAGAATATAGTTAGATATAGTATATATATAGAAAGATATACATAACATATACACGCACACACATATAGGTATAATATTAATATATTATAATTTTATTTTAAATATAATATATATATAGTATATAATATATATATATTTTATATATATATATAGATATATATATATAATATGTATTTTATATAATACATATATACATATGTATATATATATATATATATATATATATATATATATATATATATATATGGGGGGGGGGTGTATTGTAAATATTAGATAATGCTACTGCAAAATGCTAGCTAATACATAAGAATTGCGACCACAAATATTAATGAAGAGGTTTAGATAAGACTACCTTAGCCCAAGTACGTTTTCTCTTACGGACTTTTAAGATCAAAGAAAATAATATTGAAGGGTAACTATAAATATTTTTAGTATTACTTTTCATAGAATGAACGGCAATTCACTTAGTGTCTCCAGTATGAATTTCAAATTTATAGTTTTTTCTGGATTTTTTAAATCCTTTTTTTTACACTTTGCCCCACCTGGATGTTGCTGTCATTACTATTGATAATGTTATTTTTCCAGTTATAATTATTAATATTGTTTTATTATTGTTATTATCAATATTATTACTGTATCATCATTGTCATTGTCAAGATTATTATTATTACTGTTGTTATTATTATTATTATTATTATTATTACTATTATTATTATTATTATTATTATTATTATTGTTACGCCGATCGCCTCGTCTCTCTGCCACCAACACAAGGCAGGCTAGGCAGACGGCGTGTTATATACAGGGTCGTGAACACTGAACAGCCCCAAGAGGCACCAAAACACCACAGAGGCCCAGAACACCAGGAGAGGAAACGCCAAGTGGCGAGGCAGGGCACAAAAGAAAAACACAAAAGGGACAGTCTTTCCTTATTTAAAACAAGTTATTTACCCGTACACTTTTCTATGGGCACAATACAGGGGGGAAAACAGCATGTCACACAGCACAATACAGCTTATAACAGGGCAACACAATGTTTATCAGGTCACAAGGGCACACACGAGGTCTTCACAGGAGCAGCACCCAACTGGGTCTCTCGGTTTGTTCCTCCGCTCCTCCGCTCACAGCCAGTTGTGTCATGTTTGCCCAGGTCCCTTCATGTTAACACATGTTTCGCACAGAGACAAAGACCCACTGGCGTAGCACTATCCCCCCTTTTCAAGCAGACGACCCGTCCAGCTTCTGCCCATATCTAAAACCTGAAACAAACTACATAAAAATTTAAATAAAATCAGTTTTTCAGAAAACACAAAAATCTTTCATCCAGCGCGGCTTTCTTCGCTCCCCGCTGGGGTCCTTCTGGAGGAGGTGTGGGCGGCGGGTTAGATTGGCAGTGGCACCCAGAGGGGTATCTCCGTCCCAAGACCTGGTCATGGTCGCCTTTTGACATCTGCTGCATCGCCCCTCACCGTCCAAATGCTCGTCCTCATTTTCGGTCAGCGTCTCCCAAACGTCCTCATCGCCGCTACTGGGGCTAACTTCATCTTCTTTTTCACCAGGGCCCCCAGGAGTAGTTTCCCTGGCCCATAGTAACTCCACAGCCGGTCCACGTGGACAACAGACGGTCGTTTCCCCCTTGCGAATTCGATAGGGACATCAGAGAGGGCCGCTACCACCGTGTATGGCCCCCTCCCAGGGGCTCTGTAGTTTCGGCGAGAGCCCTCGCTTCCAAACGCGGGTTTAAATGCAGCCACACTCTGTCACCTATGTTGTACCTCACTTCCCTCATGCGCCGGTTCATGGGTCCCCTTTCATGGCATGGGCCGGCTACCTGAGCTTGCCACGCACTCGTCGGTGCAACCTCCGCCAGGTTCTCCTGCAGTGCCACGCATAGCTGGATGTGACAGTTGGCAAGTTCACGTCGGGTGGCCGCCCTGTGGCCAAATCCACTGGTAGCTGAGCTCACGGCCAAACATGAGTCGGGCAGGTGTGAAGCCTGTTACTTCATGCACAGCAGACCGGTGGGCCATGAGAAATGGCGGGCAGCTTGACGTCCCAGTCTTCCTGACTTTCCCTGCAATATTTGGCTAACTGTTGAGCAAGGGTACGGTTTAACCGCTCCACCATTACCATCGGGACTGTGGATGGAGGGGTGTGTCCGTGTCTTGCGCACCCAAAACAGCTCGCAACACTCAGGGAAACACCTTGTGATCAAACTCACGGCCTTGGTCAGAGTGCAGTTCAGAAGGCACACCAAAACGGGTAATGAATTTCATTCACTAACACGCCAGCCACGGTCTCGGCCTCGGGGTTTGAGTAGTGCATATGCCTCAGGCCACTTTGAGAAATAGTCCATTACCACACAGATGATCGGTTTCCTTGTGGCGTGAGAGGCAGCGGACCGGCAATGTCTATTGCCACCCGTTCCATGGATGCCCCAACACAGTACACCTGTAAGGGGGCACGGTTCTTTCTAGCGGGGCCCTTCTTTGCACTGAAACACATCATGCTCTACACCACTCAGACACGTCACTTCTCATGCCCATCCAGTAGAAGCGTTGACGGAGACGGCTCAGGGTCTTTTTCTCGCCCAAGTGGCCACTGGTAACACCGGCATGTAATTCCCTCAGCAACTCAGCATGCATGGCTCTGGGTACTACAACTACCCACGTGTCACTTTCCACTTCACTCAACTGCACCCAGCGCTTAAATAACAAACCGCTTTGGATCCACTCGTAATGTTTCCCACTGGTCCACCAGACACTTTGTGGTGGGGCTCTCGCAGCACGGCCTCCCAACTGGGGCGTCCACTGAGAGCCTCAAGCCACTGGACAATAGGAGCAAGGTCAGAGTCCTCATGTTGTGCCTTACGCCACTCATCATCCCCTTTAGTGGCACATTCCAGCACCTGCAGACAGAGGCACACAGGATCAGAGTCCTTCTGGACACAGTTGTGAAGGCAAACTAGCCTCACACGGGCGTGACTCAGGCTGTCAGCCGTAGCAATGGACACGACCCCCGCGCGGTGGACGATGTGGTAGTTGTACTGTTCAAAGGCGCCCTAACCACCTTGCCAGCTGACCCTCTGTACCTTCAGCGACTTAAACCCACTGTGGGGCAGCTTGGTCAGTCCGGATGGTGAACTCGGCACCGTAGAGGTATGGGTGAAAGTGCTCGAGGACTTTTCACCACCGCCAGCAACTTTTTCCCTTTGTCACACAATAGTTGCGTTCGGGGCCGCTGAATTTGGCACGTAGTAGGCCACGACATACTCCTTCCCGTCCTTTATCTGTGACAAAACTGCCCCGATCCCTTCCCGCACTAGCGTCAGTGTCCAACAGGTATGGGAGCTTCGGGTCGGATAGGGCAAGACCGGTGCTTCCATCAGGGCCTTCTTCAGGTTGTCAAATGCAGACGGGACACGCCTCGTCCCATGGAAGCACTCCCCTTTTCGTGTAAGTCGGTGGAGAGGAGCCGTTTACACTGGCGAAAGTCCTGTACAAAGCGGCCGGTATAGTATGTGCACTTCTGCCACATGGTGGGAATGGCCACTTCTCCACCACCGCCACCTTCTGTGGGCGGTGCGCACACCTCTGCCCTGACTACATGCCCCAGAAATGGACCTCATGCTGGAACATCGAGCATTTCTTGAGGCTGAGTTTGAGGTTGGCCTTCCTCAACCCCCTGTAGTACTTCCTCTAGCCGCCTCCAGCTCCTCCTCGAAGGTGCTCCCGAAGGACGATAAAGTCATCAATGTAGACAAGTGCCGTCTTCCATGCAGGCCATCCAATACCCTCCCATCAGACGCTCGAAACAACCAGGGGCTTTGCAGAGACCAAAGGGCATGAGTTTGAAATGCCACAGGCCTTGCCCGAAGGAAAAGGCAAGTCTTTGGCTTGTCTCTTCCGCCATCTCCACATGGTGATAACCCGACTTCAGGTTGAGTGTGGAGAACCACCTGGCCCCCACCAATGCATCGACGTGTGTCATCAATTCTCGGCAATGGGTATGAGTCCTTGATAGTCAGTCATTCAGCAACCCGGTAGTCCACACAGAAGCGTTGTGTGCCGTCCTTTTTCTTCACCAGGACTACCGCTGATGACCATGGACTGTCTGACCGTTCCCAAACAACCCCCTGTGCCCCCAGCTCATTGACAGTGCGCTGCATCTCTTCTCGCCTGGTTGGTGCAATACGTCGGGGGGACTCTTGATAGGCAAACTACTTCCGTGTTAATGCGGTGTTCACCAATCCTGGCGGCCAGGTCAGTCACCTGCTAAAACATCTGCATTTCTGAGACAGGGTGTGAGATTTCTTTCTGTGCTTCGTAGGTTAGCGGCGCTCCGGTGCGCCAATCCTCGGGGAGTCAGCAACGGCCCCACCAACCAATCTCCCTCCCCGATGACTTTCTTTGGGCGCTCCATTCCTCAACGTGCCAGCTTTGCACGCTGGACCTTCTGGGCTTATGGAGAAGTTGGTACCAACACTAGGGTAACTAACCCTCCCCTGGTCCAACAAGGCTCCGGCCCAACCGCTACGCCATCAGCCAGCTGCAAAGTTTTGGTTGGGGTTCACGAGTGCCCTTCTTACTCCACGCATCACTCTTGACAGTCGACACCGGATTCTAGACTCTGTCCTGGGGGCAAGGTGCAGTCGCTCAGCTGTAACTACCACTGCACAGCCCACCCCTGGAAGCAAGGGCACCTCTTCCCCCGTGCACCCTCACCAGCTTCCGTCCAAGGTCGAACACACGCTTACTCTGTGTCAGGTAGTCAAGGCCCAGCAAGCAGTGCTCGTCCAGATCGGCCACATACACCGGCAGCCGCTGCCACCGTGCTGCCCACGCCAATACGAGCCTCCCACTGGCCCCTTGAGCTGCACACAATGCCCGTGAACCACAACAGTCTCTGTGGTGCGTCTGGAAGTTGCATAGTGGCCAACATATCAGGGCCCCACTAGGGCTTCTCAGCCCCAGTGTCCACTGTCAGGCGGCATGGGTTCCCATCTATTTAGCCCTCCACCTGCATCGTGCTGGTTCGACGGCAGCTTACCCAAGTCGGGGCCCGGGAACCGAGGACGGCTGGGTTTCGGCCCCCCTTTTCCAGCCTTTTCCGCCGTGTACCACTTCCTTAGCCTTAGGACATGCGCTCGGATGGTGACCATACCTGCCACAGTCCTTGCAGCACTGCTGGAAGGCATCAGAATCCGACCGGTTGAGAGGACGTGTTCTCCGCTCCCTCTGACACTGACTACGTCTGTGCCCTACCTCTCTGCAGCCCCAACACAAGCCTTGGAAAGTTCTCGGGCTCACCTTCCTCAATGCTATTTTCTCCACTTTAGCCTTCCGGCCCCGGAGGTCACGGCGGGGCTGAGCAGCTGGCCCTAGGCCACTCGTTGCCTTCAGGAAGGCCTCGAACTCCAAGTTGGGATGCCGGCAGATGCCCCAACACTTCCACCGCGGGGCCCCTTAACGCTGTTTCCAGCTGCAGGGCCTTCTCTTCCTGGCTCCAGCCCTGGGCAGATACCAGCATTTCAAATTGGGCAACATATGCCTCCCAGGCCCCCTTCCCGTCGTACTCAGCTGGCTTACGCCTCACAGAATGTCTGGAGGGCCCAGGGGCGCAGGGGTGGAGAACGTGTGCCGTGAACTAACACACCTGGGGGGGAGGGAGGCAACGAGGCGGGTTGACCGGGTCCGAGTTTGCCGCCACCTATACCCAAGGGAGCGGTTCCGATGGGTCCCCAGCCTTCTGCAGCGACCACTGGCTGCGACACGAAAGCTGCGAGGCCCCGGGGGTTTTTCCCGCCACAGACCCCAGGCAGACCCCAGTAAATCTGACACTCTGGCATCTGTTGCCAGAACCTCGTCTGCCTTCTCTGCTTGAACGTTACTACCTCGTGGGCGCCGCCTTTCCTCCTTCACTTCCTCCCTCAGGCCCTGAACCTCGCCCTTCAGAGTCTGCACCTCCTCCATCAGTTCACTCTTCACGCTGTTGCAGGCCTTGTCGGTGTACTGCTGAGTTTCCATCTTCGCAGATGCGAGATTGCTCTGTAGCAAACCCCAACAAGTCGGCAGAACTGTTCCTCTGCCCTTTCCCTTTCCTGCATCTCGACGAGATGGTGCGCCTGCTCGCGTGCCCTCTGTGCCTGCTTTTTCTGCCCTTTGTGCCATTCCTCCCTCATTTCGGCCAGCATGGCAGTGATCAGGTCCATCTGGCTCGGCTTCCCCCTCACTCGTGCTGCCTCAGTCATAGCCTCCTCTCCCTCATGGCTGCCGCCATCTTTGGAGAACATGATAAATCGGCGCTCTCACTGATCAAAAAATCACAAATCCCACTCCTGACACCATTTGTTACGCCGATCGCCTCGTCTCTCTGCCACCAACACAAGGCAGGCTAGGCAGACGGCGTGTTATATACAGGGTCGTGAACACTGAACAGTTCCAAGAGGCACCGAACACCACAGAGTCCCAGAACACCAGGAGAGGAAACGCCAAGTGGCGAGGCAGGGCACGAAGTAAACACAAAATGACAGTCTTTCCTTTATTTACACAAGTTATTTTCCCGTACACTTTTCTATAGGCACAATACAGGGGGGAAAACAGCATGTCACACAGCACAATACAGCTTATAACAGGGCAACACAATGTTTATCAGGTCACAAGGGCACACACGAGGTCTTCACAGGAGCAGCACCCAACTGCGTCTCTCGGCTTGTTCCTCCGCTCCTCCGCTCACAGCCAGCTGCGTCATGTTTGCCCAGGTCCCTTCATGTAAACACATGTTTCTCTGTGCGAATCATGTGTTAACATGAAAAGGATGACCTGGGCATGTGTTAACATAAAGGGACCTGGGCAAACATGACGCAGCTGGCTGTGAGCGGAGGAGCAGAGGAACAAGCAGGGAGACGCGGTTGGGGGCTGCTCCTGTGAAGACCTCGTGTGTGCCCTTGTGACCTGATATAAACTTTGTGTTGCCCTGTTAAGCTGTATCGTGCAATGTTTCCCCTGTATTGTGCCTATAGAAAAGTGTACGGGTAAATAACTTGTGTAAATAAAAAGGGAAAAACTGTCATTTTGTGTTTATTTTGTGCCCTGCCTCGCCACTTGGCGTTTCCTCTCCTGGTGTTCTGGGACGCTGTGGTGCTCGGTGCCTCTTGGAGCTGTTCAGTGTTCACGACCCTGTGGATAGCACGCCGTCTGCCTAGCCTGCCTTGTGTTGGTGGCAGAGAGACGAGGCGGTCGGCGTAACATTATTATTATTATTACGCCGACTGCCTCATCTCTCTGCGATAAGCTGTAAAGAGGAGGCCGCGAGACTGCACATGGTTAGTTAACTTTAGTTAACTAGCTTTTACGATAGGGATACATACATAGATAGATAGATAAAAATATTGATAATAATATATGATAATAATAGTAATAAAAGTATTGATTATAACAAATAATAGTTATAATAAAATTATTGATACTAGGTAATGATGATAGTAGTAATAATAATAATAATAATAATAATAATAATAATAATAATAATAATAATAATAAAAATGTGTGTGTGTGTGTGTGTGTGTGTGTGTGTGTGTGTGTGTGTGTGTGTGGTGTGTGTGGGGTGTAGTATGTATGTATTTATATTTTATATATATCTATATATATATAATATATATATATATATTAAAATATATATATATATATAAAATATATATAATATATAATACACACAAACACACACATATGTGTACACACACAGAAAACACACACACAACACAAAAAAAACAATTTATA